>NW_015150901.1:165914-169746 GCF_000732505.1 Cyprinodon variegatus | reverse complement strand
CAGTCTGCCTCAGCCGATGGCCGCTCACAGTCAGCCTGGTTCTGCTGGAGGTTTCTTCCTGTTAAAAGAGAGTTTTTCTCTCCAGGGTCACTACAACCATGCTTGGTGTGAGGGATTGCCTTGGAGTCAATGAGTTGATGCAATCAGCTGCTTTTCCTTAGATAGAAAATTGAGATAGAAAACTGGTGCAAAACAGAGTGTTATTTGGTTAGTAACACAAACAATGCAAGCAGAGCGATCCATCTGATGCGAGTGGAGCAGTTGCATTTCTCCATCTTCTAGAGGGCACTTTATGCTGAACAGGAATTTGAACGAGTCAGTTATGCCTGTCTTTCTGTGCCAGTAAATGAGTCAGCATAGCGGAGGACCTTAGCGAATATTTGCGGTCAGTTAAAGCTGGGTGGCCACATTGCCTTACCTGTTAACATCACAATCAAGCACAGGTAGGCTTCAGAAGTCCAGATCACGTTTCTAGAGATACTTCAGGCATGAATCAGCAGCCGTATCCACTGTTTTAGAGCTATTGTTTCTGATTATCGCAAATCTGTCCTGATAAATTTTTTAATTTATAAATATACAAATATACAAGTCTGCCCTTCATATGCTTCTATCATATTATATAATCATTCACAGCTATATCACCGTTCATCCAAAGGAAAAACAACAATAATTCATGTCTTATCCTAAAGATGATGTGGGCCGATATTTTCATTTTGCATCGATTTAATTAAATAGCTAATTATTGAATTGATTATTTCGTATGGATCTGGATCGGTGTATTGTTAAACACCTGTTGTTACTGCATCATAGCTGTCTCCTTTACTTTAGAGAAAAGCAAACGGTTCCTAAATCGATTGAATTTTTATTCATTCATTGTGATTTTTAAAAACTTAACCTTTATTTTATTATGTTTTTCTCATTTATTTTAGAAAGCATTTGATGCTGTGAAGAAAGTTGTATCATATTGACATTTTGTATATTTTAGGACCTTCTTAATGGAACAAATGTTTGAACCAAGACATATTATATTACATCTAGTGAGTCTTTGAACATCCTGCTCCCCTAATTAAGCTGGTTTATTTAGAAATGAATTCGACCGATAAATGATTTTTCTCCATTTGTATGTTGCTGCTTGTTTCTTTGGTTTGTGAATGTGTGTCGTGTAAAGAAAAGCTTCCCCTAATCTAGAAGCAGCCCTGTTGTTGTGAATTAGCAGCTGCCCTCAGGTGCTGTGTTTTCTTTAATGCAGTGACAACAGCAGCATTTGATGTGGGACTGAATGCTGATTAAACCAAACACAAAAGTCTGATTTATCAGGTGCAGCTCTTGTTAAACTGTTTGGATCGTTGGCCAACAACCCAACGGGTCAGTAGTCCATGTAAAAACCCGCCAACTGATTATTTCAAGGGAAGATCTCTTTGTTCTCCCGTCTGTGTTTCTGCTGTTACATCAGTTGGAGGCTGTGGTTCGTCTCCATTGTTTGTTTTGTTTTTTCTCTCAGGTACCTGCTTCTTATCTCTGGTTTTCTTGGACTTCACCCAACTGTAGTTCCTCTCATGTTTCCTCCCTATAGCTTTCATCTCATCTATTGCTTGTCCGCAGGTTGTTACTTCACCTTTATGCATCTAATTGTGTTTATTTTTCCTCCGTCTTCCTTTTGGCTCACCTAATAACTGGTTTCCATCTGCATCCATATTTCTTTGAAACAAAAATAGTTATCAGGTTTCCAGGTGTCTAAATATAAATATTTTTACTGTAGTTACTGGCAGTTTTTCTTTCTTTACCTGAAATTGTTCATATTAGTCGTGTTTCCAACGTTTCCTTTTCCACATTTTGAAATATTTCATTAGAAAATCATGCTGGAAACAGCAGAATTGAAGCAAAACAGCAAAAATAGCAGTAAAACTTGACTTTGGATGGAAAGGGGCTGATAATACGTTAGAGAAGAGAAACTGTGAACTCAGCTTAGGAGCTGAACAATCAACCTCTTTCGATTTGAAAGCTGTAGAAATTAAAGTTTATTCATGCATAAAGTAACATAGAAAAATGAACCATTTGCAGTCAGAGTAATGATGAGAAAAACAGCAGAAAGAATCCGATGGCAGCAATGTTAAAAGGAAATAAAAATATGAACAATTTGAGCTGAAAATGTGGAAACTGCTCCGAGCGTTTTAGCTGTTTAACTGTAAGGAGGAGAAGTAATGCAGTCAGATCAGGCAGTCAGAGAGCATCGGTCCATTTCTCCAGTCATCAGGATGGTCATAATGACAAGCAGAAAACTGGGGGCATCATCTTCATCACTACAGGTAATTACTGCTAAGTGTTCAGGTAGTCGAAGCTCTTACTGTTAGCTTTCTGAGAGCTTCTAGGTGGTTCTGCTTGAAGATAAAAGATCTGCTCATTCTGTGGGCCTATATGTTTCTGCACATCTGATTTTACCATAATCTATGCAGCTGATAAAACCTGGGATCGTAGATGGGACTAAATTCCCAATAGGATGTTTGCGGTGCAACATCAAGATGAAGGATCTCGAATGAAGAAATAGCTGGAGATAAAACAAGTACAACCAGGAAACATAGAGGGTCGGATCTTAAAAGAAATACAGAGTATCAAATTCTGTATTAAAAAAAAACAGTTAGTTTCTCATGCGCACAAGGTAGTTTCATGTTTGCACCATTTAGTTTCACGTGCACACCAGTTAGTTCCATGTGCTCACCAGTTAATTTCTCATGCACACTAGTTAGTTACACGTGCACCAGTTAGTTTCTCATGCTCACCAGTTAGTTTCTCATGCTCACCAGTTAGTTTCACATTTGCACCTGTTAGTTTCACGTGCGCACCAGTTAGTTCCACGTGCTCACCAGTTCATTTCTCATGCAAACTAGTTAGTTACACGTGCACCAGTTAGTTTCTCATGCTCACCATTTAGTTTCACATTTACACCTGTTAGTTTCACATGCGCACCAGTTAGTTCCACGTGCGCACCACTTAGTTTCACGTGCGCACCAGTTAGTTCCACGTGTTCACTAGTTAATTTTTCATGCACACTAGTTAGTTAAACGTGCAACAGTTCGTTTCTCATGCGCACCTGTTAGTTTCACATTTGCACCTGTTAGTTTCGCATGCGTATCAGTTAGTTTCACGCGCGCACCCGTTAATTTCCACAAAGCACCAGTTAGTTTTTCGTACACACCAGTTCGTTTCACGTTTGCACCAGTTATTTTCCCGTTTGCACCAGTTAGTTTGTTGCGCACACCAGTTAGTTTCATGAGCGCACCTGTTAGTTTCACATGTGTACCAGTTCGTTTGTCATGCTCACCAGTTAGCTTCTAGTACACACCAGTTGGTCTCATGGATGCACCTGTTTGTTTCACATGCATAGCAGTTAGTTTCATGTGCACCACTGTTGATTTCATGTGCGTACCAGTTAGTTTTTGCTGTTCACCAGTTAGTCTCACGTGCGCCACTTTTGGTTTCACATGCCTACCAGTTAGTTTCTCATGTGCACCAGTTAGTTTCACGTGTGCACCAGTTAGTTTCACGTCATCAGAATGTCATCTGCATATCTTCATACACACTTTTTCACTTTGACCCTCTTAACATGAATCACACCTGCTCTGGAGAACAACTTTGCACATGCTAATAGGTTTCTGTGTAGTTTAAAGCAAACTTTTTTTAGGATCAGGCCCTGAAACCACAAAAAGCAGAGGAGTAGACATTTAAATTGACCGGATGTTGGTCATTTAATTAATATTCTGGCTTAGATCTGTTTGTTCAAATCCTTGGATTAACCCACTTTAAAACGATCTGTGTATGGAAGGTGACACTTAGA
>NW_015150901.1:160716-161919 GCF_000732505.1 Cyprinodon variegatus | reverse complement strand
GGTCATTTAATTAATATTCTGGCTTAGATCTGTTTGTTCAAATCCTTGGATTAACCCACTTTAAAACGATCTGTGTATGGAAGGTGACACTTAGAGAAATTTGAATAAAAAACAAACTCTGAAGCATAAAGAATGAAGTCCTCAGAGCTTTTCCGTTTCTATCAACCAGAAATAACTAAAGGCAGCATGAAAGAGTTGATTATCACAGTGCAGGTGAGATAGAGAAGATGAGCCTGTAATTTACTGAATAACACATAATTATGTACAGTTAAGGATGAAGATGCAGAAGGATCCGTGTCATGAAATATGCTGCAGATTAGCATGAAAATCCACTGGGGTCAATGCTTTTAAAGAAAGCAGCATGTTGACATCAGAGAGGCGCAGTAGGAAGGAAACTTTTTGCAGAAAACATGACTGTGTTGGTGCTGGATGTAAAAGAAGTAAATCTTTAAAGTACAGCAAGTAGAAATGGAAAATCTGCTGATGGACGGACTGAGAGGCTTTAAGAAGGTTATGCTGAAGTCAGAGTGAAGAGAAATTAAAACAACAACAGCAGAGCTGGTTTTTTGGCGGAGTCCTTATTCCATGCCTCAGCCGTCTTAAACTTCTGCTCGTGTCTGGGTTGGTAACAGTGTGGCGCAGTTACTTTTAATTTAAGACTGAAACCAACATTGTTGTTAACAGGAACTGTATGAGAGCCTCAACGGATTAGTTGTCTTCTATGTTTTAATTGACACCCAAAGGCTTTAGGTGGAAAGTCAATCCCTCATTTTGGCATTGAGCAGCTTCAGGCTAGCCATGAGGAAAATGAAAACAATAAACTGCTGGATGGAGGCTGTGATCGGATCATCATTTTAATTGAAATGCAGGACCTTCTGCAGCTTCTGTCAAAAGACTATAGCTTACAAAAAAACAACAACAATCCACTGGACTTTGTTTCCAAGTTTGAAGATGTTTCGCTTCCAATCCAGGAATCTTTTTGAATTCAATATATCAGAAATAGCGTTGAGTTTGAGGCTTTATAGAGTGGACCAACCAAGACAAAGCCTTGTTTTTGTTTAGAAAACATACAAATTGAACCAGAAGAACGGTAGCCTCGTGAGACCATCCTGATCTCGCGAGCTTTCAAGGTTTCACTCGCAGATCATTCTGGCTACTTTCCGTTAAATAAAATTTGGAGCCGTTCACCAAACGAACGTCCAA
>NW_015150901.1:156533-160210 GCF_000732505.1 Cyprinodon variegatus | reverse complement strand
TGCACTTGAAATAAGACCATGCAGTTGTGTTTTCTTATTTTAAGTGTAAATTGTTTTGTTTCATTGGCAAGATGTCTCTTTTACCTCCTCATTTCAAGAAAAATGTACTTATTTTAAGAAAAAATTACTTATCTAGATTTTGATTTTTTCCAGTGTGGGGAGTTGTTTGGTGTCTTTGTTAGTCTGTAACCTGTCTATGTCTCTGAAAGGGGGGTCATTGAAGGGAATTGTTGGCCTGGCCGAACAGGCAAGGTCTTCTATTTTCTTGTAATGGGGTAGGGTGGGGGTTGAGCTGTATACCACTAAATGCAGGAAGCACTATGAGGCTTAAACTCAGCCCGAGCTGAAAAAATATCTCGCAAGACTGGAGAATCGGCTCGATAAGGGCAAAACATTGTACAGTTTATCCTCGGCGTTAGAAAGGAAGGAGAATATTGTCACCTGAGATAATGTTTCAGAGAGAAACTTGTTTAGATAAAGCTTACAATAAACTCTGTAGGCATACTTTTTCATATCCACATGGTTGAGATGGCCATAATCAAAATAATAACGGTAATTTGTTCACACCATTTAAAACCTGCTGTAAACGAACAACTCCTGGGAGAAAACACATGATGCTGTGTGTGTGTTCAGCACACAGTAACTATTGGAGCTTTCCGAAGGTAAAAAGCTCTGCCTGAATAAATGTGGACTTAGAAAGCAGATTTCATGATGCTTTGGAGTAACTGTTCCTCACATGAACTTGTGGAGCGTAGCCTGCATGATGATGGATTGTCAGTGCAGTTTGGTACAAACACTTTCTTATAATCTTTTACATAAGGTGCAAAACACACCAGCTATCCTAACCAGTTCATTAACTTTTAATTTCCCATTTGAGTAAGTCAGAAAATAGACAATAAGTTTTGTTTGATGCTTGTTGACTGTCAAGATGAAAAAGACAGCTTTTACAAAACAGAGAGCTAATATAAATGAACCAAACTGTTCTTCACTATTTGAATCTCAAATGTTAAGATGGTTAAACCTCAGGACTTCTCATCTCTCATGTTTCCTCTCTGGTTTTCCACCCAGAGCTAATTGACGGGACTCCCACGCTGAAAATCAACCACGGCTCGGGAACGCTGGTGCTCCAGCTGCCGGGAAACGTTGACGTGGCAGACAGGCGCTGGCATCGGCTGGATGTCCGTAGCAACAGCAAGGTGAGACGCCTCATCCGTACAACACCACCTGCTGCTGATTCGCATCTGACCTGTTAGCACCATGAGCTTTATGGCTGCAGGTGTTTCATCTCCAGCAATATGCATTGTTCAGGTTTAAAGGCAATTGATATTTAAAATAGTGAAAAAGGCTCTTAGAGTTTGACGATAGTTGGTTGTTTTATGAAGGAGGCAATAAATATTTATAAAAATTAAACTGAAGCCAAGAGTAACGTTTGTTTTAATAATGTAAGGAATAGAAAGTACAGATACTTGTGTGAAAATGTAATGAGTAGAAGTCAGAAGTCGGAAGAAAAATAAGTAATGGAGTAAATTATAGATACCTTAATAGTGTACTTAAGTACAGTAACGGAGTATTTGTACTTTGTTACTTGACACCTCTGATAATAAGCAGAGTAAATAATGTTTCATGTTTAACTTCAGCCAATCTGAATACTTTATTTGGTGCAGCTAAAGAACAAAGAAGAAGAAAGTACTTTTAGTGCACGATTGCATCTAAATCACATACGTCTGGTTAATTCAGGTTATAGACTTCTATTCTTTCTCCACTCTGCTTCTTGCAAACCTCATTATTTCCATCCAAACAAGGTAGATGGGAGTGATTTTCTGTTATAAAGCTGTCTGAACTGTACAGTACAAAGGCAGATAATTGCAGTGAAAATGAGACAGATGGTTACAGCAGCCTCCTCTGACACTTTAAAGTGAATTGAATTACCTAAATTGGGCTCATCTTCATTTGACTGAGATCTGCCTGAAGCTTTTCACCTCCAATGATTTGCACACATTCGCTTCTTAGGAGTTTTATTTCTCCCTCTTTAATATCAACAAGACTTCTGGAGCTCCTATTTTTAGAGACTTTGATCAAACCCAGCCTGCATACTTTGAGCTTTACTGTCTTACTTTGAGCAGACGGAGCAGCTGGACTGGCTTCATCTCCACTTTCTCTCTTCCTCACATCCCAGCTTCACCTATAGGCATCAGTGCAGACATGCAGCATGTTCCATTCTGTCCCTGAACCTTTAAAGGAAAAGTCCGGTCAGCAAGGAATGACCAACGGATCGTTATCTATTCCTAAAACTAATACGCTGGTGATTTAATGAATTTGGAGTTAATCAGTAAGAAAATAAAAATAATAATTTTCGTCACTATCACTATCTGAATATGACCAAACTTTTCCTTTAATATGTATAAAATAGTATTTTTCTATAATTATTTTCAGTTAAATTGGATGGATTATTTGTTCGAAAATGGGACATTTTGATGAAAAAGTTTGACCTTCAAAGGAGAACATGAACTGGAATTAATTAATTATCTTTATTGCTGAGTTGGAAGCTTGACTATAGATTAATGTTCACATGCTAATACAGCTTAAGCGGATTTTTACATACAAAACACAAGAAAAAAATAAAATTATGCATAATTAAACTTTATATCACTGAAAGTATGAGTTTAACCAGCTCAAAAGAGAAGTTCTGTGATCCTAAAGCCTCCATGGACCTGATCAGCCTCCAAATTGGGTCTTCAACTTGCAACTGTTCCAGAAAGGAAAGGTTCATATTCATTCTTCATACCTTGCAAATGTGATTTCGTCTTTGTTTATTTTTGTTTTTTCAAATAGAAAAACTACTACAGGGTCAGCCTGACATCATTGTGTGTATTTGCAGAGAGATTTACCTCCATGGGAAAGCAATATTCTGAACTAGAACTATGATTGGCTGCTATCAGCTCCTATTGCAGTCAGGATTATGTGACATCACAGCTGTGTTTTTTAAAATCAAATATGAATCTCTTCATTTTTCCTGAACAGTCGGCAGTAGCTGATCCTAGCTGGTGATGTGACAGCTTGAGATCAAAAGCAGCAAGGACACTGCTGTTTGCTGCAGCTTTCAGCAGCAAAGCCATGAGCGCTTTATTTAAACACCGCTGAGCGAAGCATGGGAAGAAAACGCAGCAACAAGCTGGGAAAACTAGTTCCACACAGTCACACTTTGCTTTTAGTTTCCAATAATTCAGGGACGCCCCTAGAACACATTTCATCTGGAGATAATAGCAAACTTCATGGCTTTTTCTTAGGATGTAACACAATAGACAAGCTAAACATACATAATATACGATATATTTTTAATGGAATAAAAAATTGGAGTAATGAGCAAAAGACACATGAAGGAAAAACGCAGCAAGGGAGGAATGATGCAATCTCATAAAGAGATGCAAAGGACCTGCAAACACATAAACCGACTGAACACAGAAACACATGTAGGAGGAAAACGAGGCAAGTTACAAACACAACATTAAGCTAAGAAAAGAGCAGAAGAGCTCTAGATGATCATCAGCTCAAAGATGCTGAAGTGAAGATGTTAACAGGCTCAGAGAGACTTAGGGATTCCATTAGGATCAAAGGGAAACAATTCCTTTCCTTCTATTCCTCAAAATGTCCTTCGGGAGGCGCCCTGTTAGTGTTTG
>NW_015150901.1:122350-155420 GCF_000732505.1 Cyprinodon variegatus | reverse complement strand
AGGTGATGATGATGATATTGATGATGGCGATGTTGATGGTGGTGGTGATGATGATGATGATGGTGATGGGGATGATGATGATGATGATGATGATGATGATGATGATGATGATGATGATGGAGGTGATCATGGTGGTGATGATGGCGATGATGGTGATGGGGATGATGATGATGATGATGGAGGTGATGATGATGATGATGACAATGATGATGATGGCGATGATGATGATGATGATGATAATGATGATGATGATGATGGCCATGCTGATGGTGGTGATGATGGCGATGCCAATGATGGGGATGGGGATGATGATGAGGATGATGATGACAATGATGATGATGGTGATGATG
The DNA here is from genome assembly GCF_000732505.1 of Cyprinodon variegatus. NCBI lineage: Eukaryota > Metazoa > Chordata > Actinopteri > Cyprinodontiformes > Cyprinodontidae > Cyprinodon > Cyprinodon variegatus. Next base: position 155,070 of record NW_015150901.1, on the reverse strand, counting down.
ATGATGATGACAATGATGATGGTAATGATGATCATCGTCTTCATCCAGCTGTCTGTTTTTTTGTTTTTTGTTTTTCTTTTTTCTTTTTTACTCAGACGGTATTCTGAAATTGCCAGGTGGTGGTAATAAATCTTTCTGAAAACTCGTTTAATTCCTCCTTTCCTGCCGCTGCTGATGAGAAATTAGCCGATTAGAACTGTAAAGCTTCACTAGCACCACTGCTTGTTTGAAACAAAGTTTATAAATGAAGGTGTTGCTTTTAATGCATCTGTTTGCAGGGAAATGAAGATAAATTGATGATGATTGGTGAAGTTAAACCTTCTCTTAGGTCTTCAATCTTCAGGAATACAGCAGTTCTCCTAATGGGGGGGGGGCATCATCTTGTTTATTGCCATTTTATTCCTATAAACTGTGCGTTTGCTTGTCTGTGTGCAGCACCTCATCACATAAACAAATCGCTGATGTATGTAAAAGCACGACTCCAATATAAAGCCTTTCTGGCTTTAATAGTTATTGATTATGTTTTAACTACGCAACTTTAAATGAGGTGTTTGGATGGCAATTTAATTTGGGGCGCCTTGATAAAATGACCTGAATACAAAAAAATGGTTTAAAGTTAATAAATAATGTTGAAGAATGGAGCCCTGAGGTTTGGAAAATCGTTGGTATAACATGGAAAGATGTTGAAATCATGTAAATATATTTTCAAAAAGATGTACAGTATTAATAACCCACACTAGATGATGTGGGTCTCAGTAACCTTTATTGTCATTAAGAGGCCATAATGAGATTTGGTTTGAAAAATTCCTGAAGAAAAAGTCTATGAATAATAAACATTTAAACATTTAAATGGCATTTATGGACAGAATTTTATTTAAGTTTAGACAAGTTTTCAGGACCTGCTAATGGAAAAAATATACCACTGATAAAAAGTCATTTCATTTGACTTGGTGGGCTTGAACTTTGTAGACATTTATCTTCCCATCCAGGAAGCTTTTTCAATTCAAAATGTCAGAATTAGCATTGAGTTTAAAGCTTTATATAGTAGCCAAACAAAGCCTTGTTTTGGCTTAGAAAACATGCAAATTGAACTAGAAGAATGGGTCCACTCCTTAGGAATGGGGAATCGTTTTGGGTTCTTTGTTGGCCTTCAATGCCCGATACTGGGCTATGCCTCTGAAAGGGGGGTCATTAGGGGTAATTGTTGGCTTGGCTGCCCACGGCAGATGTTTGGTCCCCTGCATTGGGGCGGGGGGGTTGAAATGACAGAGGAAGGAATTAAATCTATCGCTGCATTATAGGTTTTTGAGAGCTGGAAGCTAAGTCCACCCCCTCTGTTTAAGGTTGGTTTTTGTTTCTTGATATAGATTCCTTCCTTCACGCCCCTATCAAACCAGCTGTCTGCTTTGTCCAACATGTGAACATTCTAGTCCTCAAATGAGTGTCCCTTGTCCTAACTGTGTAGATGTACCACAGAGTCTTGTCCAGAGGAGGTGGATCTTCTTGTTGTCTCTGAAGAGGTTGTTTGGTTTTTCCAATATAAAGATCAGAGCATTCCTCACTGCATTGAGCTACAGACACCACTCTGCTCATCTAAGGTCTGGGGGTTTTGTCTTTAGGATGCACTAGCCTCTGTCTAAGGGTCTTGTTTGATTTGAAATGTTCTGTGTTTGGAGAAAATCCTCTTGAGTTTTTCAGAGACTCCAGTAACATATGGGAGGGCGATGGTTTTGCGTTCCATCTTCTCACCGTTGTGTTCTGCTGTGTGTCTTTTGGATTTCCTTGCTGGTTTGACAAACGCCCAGTTTGGGTATCCACAGATTTGGAGAACATTTTTTATGTGTTTCTGTTCTTTGTGCCTCCCTCTGGTTTTAGTACGGACATGTTCGGCTCGGTATTATAAGGTTCTGATGACAGAAAGATTTTGCTCCAGCGGGTGGCGTTTTCCACCTTCTACCACACGCATATACAACATTGGTGTCATTTCAACTTGTTGCAAGAAGGGTCAAACATCTGCAAAACCTCTAGAAATTGGGCTATGCTCCTGTAAAGAAGGCAGAGGAGAAACGGTTTGCTACTAGTAGAAATACTAACTGGAAAGAAGAGACCTAAAATGTTGCTTTTTATAATGTTATTTCTCAAGAAGGTTTCCTTGTTTTATTTTCTCGACAGGAAGTGCGTTTCACTCTGGACCGATGCTCAGGGGCAGCAGTGATGGAGAAGGAGGGTCGGGGCAGCTGGCTGACCACGGAGGACCACTCCTCCTGTGAGGTGATGGGCGTCACACCCAACATTGACAGGTACCTTAAAGATCTTAGGGAGCATATCTGTTTTCCATTTTCCAAACAGAGGAGATGAGAGTAAGAAGATGAAGTCAGTCACCCCCAGGGGGGGATTTACCATTAGGCAATACTAGGCAGTTGCCTATGGGGCCCCAGGTTCCTGGGGGAACTCTGTTTCCATGTATGGTTAATACAGCTATTCCTTATTTGGGCACATTAAATATGTTTTGGAAAACAACAAGAAAAGGGACAAGAAGAGAGGAACAAAACATAGAACACATAATGGATGTCTATTCTATTAAAAATTCTGCATCTGTATAATAGGTGTGTTTTATGTGTTGTCTTCTCAGTTCAGGCCCCCTGCCTGTCTTTGCCTAGGGCCCAAAATTTCCTAAATCTGCCCCTCATCACTTCTAAATCCACTTCTAAATCTTCTAAATAGAAATATTTACCCCATTAGATGATTTCTAAATGAGAGGCAAAATGAAGTGCAGTGCATGGGTTGGTAGTTCTGCAGAGCTACTTTTAGCAGCAGTAACTGGATTTAATCTCCATGCCATGCAGAGTTTTATCTGGATTTACAGTTTATTCCATTAATGTCAGGTAAGTTAGAGTCTAATATTGAACTTGGATATAACCCAACAATCCCCTCTTCTGTTCCATGCATTTAATGACCCTCTATGGATCCAGCTCTTGCTGTCAGACAACTTATCCTACATTTAACACAATAATTCATTTATCTTACTTTGACAGTTCCTGTGGCTTTAAGACAAGCCCTGATCATAAGCCATCCTCCACAATGCTTGATGCTCTGTATAATATGTTTGCCCTGAAATTTTGTTTTTTGAAGGATTTTCACAGAAATTGATCTGTTCTTCAATTTCTTCTAGGATTTTTCTTACTTTTCTTTGTTCAGATCGAACTTTGCAAACATCAGTTATGTTGCTTATTCATAAGTCCTAGTTTTCACCTCTTCTCTACTGTTTTAGTGTTTAGTATTTTTTTCCAATTTAATTTTAATTCAGTGTATTTCTCTAGCACCAATTCACATTCAGTCATTCAGTTCATAGGTTTTTCTCCTGCTGGATAAGAAGATAAAGAAGGTAGATTTTGATTCTTCAGAAATCCCTCACATCAAGCATGCTTGCACAGACAGTGGACAGGAAAACTCTCTTTGAACAGGAAGAAACCTCCAGCAGAACCAAAACCAGGCTCAGTTTTGGTAGGCTTAAACTAACAAACACTGTAGAATGAAGAAGGATGATGAATGTCCTATGTCCTCCAGCAGTCCAAGCCTATAGCAGCATAACTATAGAGATAGCTCAGGATAACCTGAGCCACTCTGACTATAAGCTTTATCAAAAAGGAAAGTTTAGAGCCTCCCCTTAAAGTAGACAGGGTGTCTGCCTCATGGACTAAAACTGGTAGTTGGTTCCACAGGAGAGGAGCCTGATGATTCTTTATTCATCTATATATTAAATGGAGAGGCTCATATCTTTTACCATTTTTACTTGAAAGTGTTACAGATTTTGGGGCGAAATAGTTGCCCCACTGATTTCCAACTGAACTGAATGTTTCTCTGTACAGAATAGTGGAGGCCAAACTAGTTAAAAAAGCTTTTTAGCCAGTATTGGCTGGCAGCAGTTGTTTTCCTGGAATCATCGGGGTCATTCTCAGTTTCACACACCAGTGATTTTTGAACTTTTAAATTTACCTTTCTAAAGCTTTTAATGTTGAGGAGAGTAAAGACTTACTGACTCGGCAACAAAGAAATTCAATGATATAGATGGTTCGGTTCAGAAAGATCCTTGTGTGGAGTTGACCTCACTTGCAGATGAACAGTTAATCAATTCCACTTGATTAGTTCTAGGAAATTCAGGTTGTATTTTCTTGATGCAAAGACCTTGTGGGGAACTTATTATCCCCCTTTGCCTTGCATCTTAATGTCCCTAACTCTTAACCACTTTCTTTTCAATTAAAGGATATTTGTGGCCTCGGGAATCTAGTCTGATCTAATATTCTTTCTGTCCCTTCCTGCTCAGCATTCTTCAACAGCTTCAAGGCCATGGATGTAATTTAAGCAGCGAAATCCCTTCAAAATTTCTTCTTAGCTGCTTTGAACTTGGCCTCTTTCACATTGGTGGCCTATTATTTGATTTTTAATCAATTTGTTTTAAATTTAATTAAATCGCAGCAGTTTTGTAACATTCAAACACACAGAAAAAATACCAAGCTTATCCCAGCTGATTAAACTATTGGAGGGTTAAATCAGTCCTTCCTGACAGAAAGGAAACTTTTCTAGTGGTAGGAAATAGTTCTTGTCCTCAAGCTTCATTTATTGGTCTTTATTTATCACCGTATGGATGTGTGAAGTGTTTTACATTTAGTGCCTGATTCAAACACACTGCAGATACATAGTTATGCTACACTAAAATTAGATCAATGCACAAACACAAAAAGAGAAGCATATGGAAAATGTTGCAAAAGGCAAAAACATCCGCAAGTTAAGAAAAATTTAAAACTAGCTCCTCATAAGAGAAGAACTCCAGACCACTAGGGGGAGACAGCCATCAAGTCGTATGGGACCAGAACAAAAGCCAGGGATCCTCGTTGGGCTATATGCCCAGCTCCTTTACTCTCTCATCTTCAGTAGCTTCTTTGTTTCCTAACAAAACAAATGAATCTAGGTGTGTCTGACCTCAGTACCCATCAGGATTATAGTCCTACTAAAATTTACAAATGTTTTTCGGAGCGCCAGACGAACATATCGCAGAATCCAACATATTGCCAAACAACAGTGCTGGAAATCGCTGCTGAAAGTACCAGAATATACAATCAAATATTTTCCACCGGCAGGTTTTAACATTTTCAGTGTGTTTATTTATAAACTGCTTCGCCATTGTTTTAAAAAAAAAAAAATCAGTCAGCCATTATAAGGTGGCCATCACTCTGCTGCTCCGTGCGCATGCAAAAACAAGGATGCTTTTCTTCTTCTTCCTCTCAGATGAAAACACAGCATCATGGCGGGGGTGCAATGAGTGAAATGGAGTTCTTTCTGTAAAACTGACAGACCGTAGTAGCCACGTTTTCTCAGCCATGTCTTTGTCCAAATACGTCGTCGTCATCACCTTTTCTTTTTAGGGTTTTCAGGTTTTGCAGCAGATTGATGTATTTTCACAGCATTTGCACTTTGGTCAGCTTCGTTTTCTATGATATCAGCTTTTCTGTTTTTGTTTTTCTCTGTGTGATGGTGTTTGTAGACCAGACGTAGCTTCTTCCCATAACAAACTAGATTCTTTCTCAAGGTTTATTCTTAACAAGTTACTGTTAACCAAAGTGTCTAGAATTTGTTTTGACTCTAACTGCTTTCCATTGTTGTAAGTAAGGCGGAACACATGCTGCTCAGTCAGAATGGGGCTGAATACTTTACCGTATGATGAACTGTTCTCTCTTTGCAAAGATATAATGAATAAAGAGCCAACTGAGTGAAATCCATCAATCTCCGTTTATTGAACTAGGGTGAATAGTTGAATACTTTTTTATCACTACATAGCATTTTGCATGAGTCGATTTTTTTATTTGAAGTGCTTATTGTTTTTCTGCACATAAATATATAGGAGCAACACTAGAAAGCATGGGATTGTGCAGTAGAGAGTCAAGTCACACTCAATTTGGATCCCTATTTGTAAAAGAGATCATTTAAGTGTCTTCTCCTGGTTTTAAACTAATGAGTCAATTTAAAGAGTTAACTGCTGAGTTGAGTTTGAAAAGGGCTGCTCTGTCTACATGTAGGGAAGTTTGCACATCGCTGACAGGCAGCGCTGTTACGCAGTGTCACACTGAGCTGCCTAAAGACGACTCCTGCAATATCACAATCTCTTGTACCATTCTATGTCAGATTTAACATAAAGTAGTACATCACAGCCATAACAGTTCAATAAATAGCTCATTAGGATCGATCGGTCAAAGGTTAGAAATGTGCCAAATGCTTATGTTCAGACAAAGCATCTTTACTCAGTGTTGATTGGATCAACTCTGAGGCAAAGGAGGGACGAGCTCTTCCTTAATATATGAGGGACGTTCAATAAGTAATTCCTCTGATCAACTTCCTCTTGTTTGATCTAGATGAAATTTGTATGTGCAAGTATTTATATTTCTATAGATTAAGTGGTAAATTTGAGCTCTGAAGTAAATGTGGTTTCTGATTTACTGGTGTTTGAACTGAGCCAAGTCTGAAATGGAGCCTGTTGAGTATCGAGCAGTGATTCGGTTTTTTATGGCCTTTTAAGGCCCTATGATGGAGCATCATTACCATAAGTTATTTTCATCAAAAGTCTCTTGTGCTCTGTGTCCTTTCAAACACAAAAACCAGATCACTGCCAGACACTCAACAGGCTTAATTTCACAATTGACTCAGTTCAAACAACTTTCTAAAATAATTTGTCTTCCATCCAGGAAGCTTTTTCAATTCAAAATGTCAGAAATAGCGTTGAGTTTGAAGCTTTATATAGTAGCCCAAAAACTTGTTCTGGCCTAGAAATCATGCAAATTGAACCAGTGGGGAAGAAAAAACGTCTTTAAACTTGGAAACAAAGTCCAGTGGATTGTTTTTTTTTTTACTTTTTTGGAATAACTATGACCTGAATGACTATTCACCAGCATATTTCAAACAACTTTAAACCCGAAAACACAATTATTTCACAGCTGTAATTTGCCACTTAATCTATAGAAATATTAATAATTGCCCAAAATTTCAGCTAGATCAAACAACTAGAAGTGGGTGAATGCCCCTCGTAAAATCGGAACATATTTACCTCTTATATGTTCAGGTGTATCAGGGGCGGCAGGTAAAAGAAGCTTTCAGAGCTGTACTCTGGTGTTAGTCTGCTTGGGCAATTAATTGCAGTTGCAATATAATCACAATTTAATAAAGCACAATTTTCAAATTGCAGAGGCAATCAATCTTGGTCATTTTGCATTCAAAAAGAGTAAGTAGCTAAATTTATCTCTCTGACCTTTTAGCTAGTATTAATATGACTAAAGTGAGTTTAGAACCACAAAGACATTAAGAGAGGAGCAGGGGAGTGTGGCCTAGAGGCGGATGTAACCTAGTAGTTAGGGCATTGGGTTTGGAATCCGGAGGTTCTGAGTTCAAGCCCCACTGTCATGATCTGCCCTGATAGCTGGCCTTAATTATTCATTTCATTTATCCCCCCCACCTGCCCGGTTCCTGATTGTTCCTTATCCAGGGTGTGTTCTTTTATATTCGGCTCAGCCCGGCTATCTATTCCAGATCATTGTTTGTTTGATGCCTGTTTGTTTGTTGGTTTCATTAGTTTGGTTTATTCCAAGGTTTATGTCATCGTTCCTGGCGGCCAGTGGATTGAGAGGTGTTTGTCTTGTCTCCTGATCGCTCCTAGGTGGAGACCAGTTTAAAGTTCTGCAGTTATCTTGGTACTGTAACAGTTGTAATTGTGTACTGTCTCTTTAAGATACTCTAGTATTGCTACGTGCCACTGCTTCTCTGTAGAGAGACGTGATGAGACGTGAAACTAAAACTTTGTCATGAAACATTTACATGATTTGGGTTATTGCAAAAGAAAATTGAATTACAATTGCAATATTGGTTTAATACAATCACAAGTTTTATTTTTGGCAAAATTTTTCACCTCTTACTAAACTCTCATAAATTGGCTAATTTGGGTAAGTATTATGGTTAAATGATAATAACCCCTTTATTGTCCTAGAAATTAACCAACACAAACACAGTTGAATCCCAGTCGGCCTCAGCAGATGGTCGCTCACACTGAGCCTGGTTCTGCTGGAGGTTTCTTCCCATTAAAAGGGAGTTTTTCCTCTCCACTGTCACTACAAGCATGCTTAGTGTGAGGGATTGCTGAAGAGTCAATGATTTGATGCAATCAATTGGTTTTCCTTAGATAGAAAACTTTGAATCAATCTGACTGTATGATCTAGTTGAACTGTAGAGTGCCTTGAGATGACATCATGTGTTGTGAATTGGCGCTATAGAAATAAACTGAATTGAATAAAGCATGACAGTTCCTTGTGTAGTTTTATTGTGGCTGATGATCAGTCGTCTGCAGCAGCATAGCTGGATAAGACAGTCCCTGGGAGAAGCATTTGCTCTCCCCGTTTGAAGTTAAAACAACGCAGAACATTCCTAGCAGGCCTAATGCCTGTAAGTTAATATAAATAAAATGATGACATTTACATTTTTCTAACAACAACCAACCATCTTGTTTTGGGAAGTGTGGATCAGATTCAGACTTCTGGAAACTTTCTGTCTCTGCTCTGAGTGAATTAATGAAGAAAACATTTTACTTTCAAACAGATTAATACCACCAGATACTGACTGACGATTATCAGTGCTCATACGTATTGAGAAAATGAGTAGTGTGAAAGATGAATAAACAGAAATGTTTCAGGTTGCAGGTTTATTTCTCTAAGTTTTGACTACCAGAGACCTTTCGGTTTAACATGTTTGAATGTCTCGTCCACTTTGGCCTGAAATTCTTCATGCTTGTTCCCGTTTCACTGCTGATGCTTCTCTGTGTCTCTGTTGGTTTCTTAGACACCTAAACATGAGTCAAGTGCTCCAGCTTGGAGGTGTGAATGAGGACATCCCCTTCATCTATCCTCAGCTTCAGCACAAACACTTCACCGGCTGCATCCGTAACCTCATTGTGGACAGCAAGGTAACGTACAGTTGGCCGTCCAATCACACTCTCTCACCCTCAAACAACCAAAGCAAGCACTTAAACATCAAACTCACACCTGCACTCCAGCTGATAACAGCATTAATAACACCTTCCCACATTCCCAGTGCCCTGGTGCCATGTCAGAGCATTTTCTAAACTTTTAACTGGAACCTCAAAGTCTTTTCAGATGCTACAGACCTGCTCTCTGACGGTGAAATGAAATATCAGCCTTTGCACTACTGCTTGGCCGTGAAAATCCAAACGCAAGCCTGTCTGAACCAAATCATTTGTGCATTAGCAGAGGGCTCTGGTAGGAAACCTGTGTGTGAACCTGCAGACTTCACATGGTGACAGAATCAGCTTTTTCTGCTGCAGAAGCCGGTTAGCATGAGGCTGGGATTTCATCTGCTCACTTTAAAGCTAAATGTTGGTTCTTCAATTGCACTGAAGTCTGGTTAGGAGAAAACACAGCATAAGAAATTAGCTTCTGAGACAGAGAATTTGCTCTCTTGTTTATCTGATGCTCTTTTTTGCATTTTGAATTTAAATATTTTAGTGAATCAGAAATAGAATCAGTTATAGTGTGATTTACCATTTTGAGGCTTTTAGCGTGCGATGGACGGCCCTCCTTAAATCATACTGGCCAAAGCTCCTACCTGTGACAGTAAATAACTCAAAGAGCTCAAGAAGTAATCCAATGTTAACTACCTAAATGATGCATGCAGTATATATAGCCCTTCCTTGTTATGCACATCCTTGTGACGGTTGGCATATGGTGTCATTTTCTACTCCTTCAAACTGTAAAATCCTTGCAACAAACTAAAATAAAATAAAACTGAAATACTCTCTAAAACCAAACTACGATTCTCTTATATTTGGTGAATTTATGTTCGACTATTTTTGCAAAAATATGTTGTTGTGCATGAAGGGGTTTTGCATCTAAGCGCTAAATTTTCCCATCTTACCTGCATTGTTGCCAGGTTGGGATGTTTCCCTAGCTGGCAGATTAGGATGGCCGCCTATGAGTAAAAATAACCAAACCCAACAACCAAAGCCAGTAAAGCCGCATTATAGAAGTGTTGGTGATGGTTGAAGATAGATCGGTTAATCCACAATTTGTATTCATATTGTGTTTCATATTTGAGACGCACGTGTTTGACTGTGCTTCAAATTATTTATTTATTTATTTATTTTTGGAAGGGGGGTGTAAGTTGGCCGGTGTAGATGGAAACATGCCAGGGCCGATAATCGTTCCCAGTCCGGGCCTGGTTCTGTGTGACCTCATTAAATGGCTAAAACATCTAAAAATATTAGAACAAAGTATGAGCACAAAACTGCTCAGAATAGTTTTTTTTTTTTATATAACTATCCTACCTCCGAGACGTCTACTGAATCCCAAACCGTCCCCTAAGCACTGAGACTTAAATATCAGTGTCACTCCCAATGAAGTCTACATGCAACTGTGGAAGGAGCCTTTATTGAAGAGAATGGGACGCCTCCTTTCCTCCAACGGAAAAGTAAAGGAGTCGTTGCTATGGCAACACATTGACGCCCAATGTGCGTATCTGTAGCTCTGTGGCGCAGGGGGACATAAAATCAGACATTCCCCCCTTTCTTAAAACAAATCTCTGCAGTCAGATAAAAACATCTCAGAGAGGACCTTCCATTTTGGAATGAATTGTTTTCCATATACCTAACTTATGATCTTGTGTCTGTGAGATGAAGATGCAGCAGAACTTACATAAGGAGGAACGCGTTTCCTTTGCCATTAGGTCGCCATTACACCCGCTGCCACATTCCAGTGTGCCAGCTCTGATAGAGACTCGCTATAGCTGGACGCTCCACTCCCCTTACCCACTATGGGGTTTGGGACGGCCCTAAATGTAGCGGACACTCAGAGGGAACATACAGGGTTCATGTTTAGTGGCCGGTTTGGGATTGGGCCATTAAGTCTCTGAACTAAACACCTGTGCCGTCGGAGCAGCAGTGGTGCTTTTCCTTCTCCCAGTATGTGCACAACACTGGTGTCATTTCAGCTGATGGCCAGAATGGGGAAAACCTCTTCAAAAGCTACTGAACTAAAGCTTTGCTCCTTTTATCTACGACACCAGCCGCGTTTCTAAACCCTTATTTTGCCTAGCACAATTATTTGAAGGTTTAGGACAGGCTACCATGCTCCTTTAATAAGAAAAGATGACTTTAATTCAGTGAAGGTTATTGTCAGTGATTACGAGTCCTTAATGGCCATTCAGTCTATTATTCACAGTTACTTTGATCAATGAAACCATTATATTTTGTTTGATCTCAGGTTATATTTGCTCCAACTTAAACATTTTTAGATTCTTTTTTAAAAATCCAAGAGGGACACAAAGAAAACCCTATAATTGTGGTATAGAGAGGTAGCATGATTTAGCTCAGCCTGAAATCCAGCGAGGGTCTGATCAAACCCTGGCTGCTAATGAGAGAAATCTGTCTGATTTATGTGGGCGGACGAAACGATAATAAACCTCATGAGAGAGGGAAGGGTAGGCGTAGCGATGATTAATAACATTGATGGACAGGCGTCAGCATTGTATGTTTCTGGGTTTTCATGCTCCTTCCTTTGGAGCGCTTTTATTTTTTACTCAATGTGTCAACGTTTCACTTCAATTGCCATGGCAACATCAGCGGTTTCAAACAGGGATGCGAGCCTCTGTGAAGAGATAAAGGTAGTTCACATGGATATTGGCATATACCTGTTTTTTTTTTTATCCTTGCAGCACCAGCAGCTCCATTAAACCCTTTAAATACAGGAGCAGTAAGCAGCGGGGGAGGGGGGAGCTGCTCTGAGGCAGAAGTCTAAGCGAAGGGGAAAAAACGGTTTTTATTTTTCCTGTCTTTTATAATTATGCTTCTATTCTCCCCTCAGGCTGTCATTCACCATTGTGTGCTTTTAAATCTCTCCATCCTCATCCTGTCATTTCCCAGATCGTCTGTCTCCTCTCAGCCTCACATTTAGATTTCTGCTGTTTGCAGATTTCTCTCTCCATTTTTAGACTAGAACTTTGCACTTCCAGCAGTTGGGGTAATGGCTTTCTGAGAGCAACCTGCTCGGAGGTTGGATTGGAGCATTTCTCAGCAAAGGAGAGTTTGACCTGCACTGAAAACATGTTTCCATGTCACATGTTCAATGTGACATGGAAATGTGAATGTGACATTTGATCAAACTCAGACTTGAGCGACTGAAAGTTTATATTTGTCTGAACTGCAGAAGGTTTCATCTGAATCACAAGCTTTAAAGGAGAAGTCTGATTGGCAAGGAATGATCAATGGATCATCATCTCATCTGTGATTTAATGAATTTAGCATTAAAGCTGCAGTCTGTAACATTGAGAAGAGAGCAGACTTCGACTGAAAATTTGAAGAAAAACAGGTTTCACGCCACTCCCCCACCCTCTCTGCTTCACTCATGCCCCACCTCCAAGCTCCACCCCTCTCGCATTGCGACCAGAAGCGTCCAAGCAGCGTACGCGGCATGGAGTGTGAACCAGTAAGAGCGATAACACTCACCTCCAAGCAGCTAGATATAAGATGCTGGTTATACAGAAGTTTGCCGTGTAAGCAGTTGTCGGCAGGGGCAGTAAGGGCAGTTTCTCTTTCGCTGGTGGCTGTCGCTCCGCCATGACTTCCACGCGCGTCCTCCTGACTGCGGCAGCCGGGCGCTGCGGCAGGTTAAGCGGTGAGGGGGGGGGGTGATTGACACTCCATCAGACGCTCCTCTGGCTGTGATTGGTTGTTTTGACTCGTCCCGAATTATTCTTTCCAGATTGAAATACAGGCAGTATGCAGGACCAATTGAAGCAGTTTTTTTCACAGGTTACATATCACATGTACTGCTGTCTGGGCATAGGGACAGTTTTAGCCAATATGACAAAAAAGTGATTTTTAAAAACTTACAGACTTCAGCTTTAATCAGTAAAATAACATTGCGATCACTAACTCTGGGACCGGCCATTTTTGCCCAAATATAAACTTTTGAAAGTACTTTAAATATGAAATTATTACATACTGTTCAACCAATTATAGGGTTTTAATTAAGAGAAAGTTTAATTGGATATGCTTTACTGGAGACTGTTTCTGTTTATGTTTCCTTGAACTCCAGTCGGCCTCAGCAGATGGCCGCTCACACTGAGCCTGGATCTGCTGGAGGTTTCTTCCTGTTAAAACAGAGTTTTTCCTCTCCACTGTCGCTACAAGCATGCTTAGTGTGAGGGATTGTATTTGAGTCAATGAGTGGATGCAATCAACTGGTTTTCCAGAAAACTTTGAATCAATCTGATTGGATGATCTGGTGAACTGTAAAGTGCACTGAGATGAGATGTGTTGTGAATTGGCGCTATCGAAATAAACTGAATTGAATTGAATTTAAGAGGGGGGATCATCGAATGCAGCTTTTCAACGGTCAGTAGCTTCCTGACAGCTTCATCCAGTCACCTCAAAGTCTTTTGAATTTCTGCATCTTGTCTGCAGCACAAAAGGCTGTGCAGAATGCATAATAGTTCAGGGAGCCATGTTTAAGTATTCAGAGCTCCTTTCAGCAGTCAGTGCAGCCGGTCATGGAGGGTTTCCATCAGAGGACCGGTCCTGTGTTCAGTTTTATCACTGGCTGAGTAGACAGACAGAGAGAGTCGTAGTGGAAGCGTAAACAGAGCAAATATGAAGATGGAAATGAGGAGAGTACCCTCAGCCTATGTCCTTCGGCACTCTTTAAAGTTCCTTCTTCGGTTTTTCCCTTAACTCTGTTTGACTTTACTGCTTTAAAGAACTTCTTCTCCCCCTGAAGCCACAGAGCTGCTTGGATCTTGGTTCTGTTTGCTCCTCGAACCGCCCTCACTTTGTTGTTGCTGAGGATTTGTGTCTCCTGTTCATAACCTTGCTCAGTTACTGCTAGCTTCTTCCTTTTCCCACCATCAAACATCAGCTTTGCTGCCTTTTTAACCATCTTCCCCTCCTCTATCTTTTCTTTGTAATGAACTCTTCCCTCTTCTTCTTCTCTCCCTGGTTCCTCTTTCTTCGCCCTCTCCCGTCTTATTATCTCCCTCCTTTCCTCACCTCTATCTCCTCCGTTCAGCTGTATGATCTGGGCTCCCCAGCTGACTGGCAGTCCAGCTCTCCGGGCTGCCTTACCACTGATAGCAGCTGTGTCAACATGGGCTACCCGTCCTGTGGCCATCGAGGTCGCTGCCATGGTGAGTGGGGCTCCTTCAGCTGCCAGTGCGTGGCCGGATACACGGGACACCAGTGTGAGGAAGGTAAGCCAGATCTTTCAAGGACAGTTTTTCTAACTGTCCGGTCGGGGATCCTGTAACAGAACATCACAGCTACACTATAAAAAAAAAATCGAAATCTAGATAAGTCATATTTTCTTAAAATAAGTGCATTTGTTCTTGAGTTGAGGAGGTGAAAGAAACATTTTGCCAATAGAACAAGACAATTTACACTTAAAATAAGAAAACACAATTGCATTGTGTTATTTCAAGTGAATTTGATCTAATTTACCTACTAAAATTAAGGGCATATCCACTTGATTTAACCACCTCATTTTGGGAAATCCTCGCCTATTTTGCATGCCCAACTGGAAAAGCAAATAACTTAGGAACTGTAAACCCAAATTACATGTACCCTACATTATTTGAAAGCTAACACCCTCTAGTTTCTGAATATATATATAATGTATTTTTTTACAGTACTGGTTTGCCACAGGGATCCTAACTTGGTGCCCTATAATATACATTTTTTATCAACAAACTCCCTTTTATATTCGACTGTATGCGGATGATACCATCTTCTGCTATTCCAAATCCAGTATCACTGACATTCAGTTTCAATTTGACACAGTACAGATCTAACTGTAAGAACAAAGATTCAATTCAATTGTATCTAATGATTTTAAATCAAACTAAATTGTAATCAGTGTTTCAGTTGTAGTGGCATAAAAGGTCCTCTGTTTCCATGATAGGTCCTTGACTGGTCCTTGACTGGAAACCAACAGGTCCATCTTGGTAATATAATCCCTGAGATGATGATGTCATTAAGGCCACACCCCTTAGCCAAGCTGTATACCAGAGATACCCTTTATTCCAATAAATTGAAGTAGTTAAAGTAAACATGGAGGCTCCCAGCAGAAAGGGGGGGCTACTCCACCGGCTGGAAGTTGGCTGGAAGCTGAGGGCCATTCGGCTAGTCGACCTGAAGGGGGACTTTGAAACTGGGACTACTGTATTTCAGAAGGAAAATTCAATATCTGGCTTATCCTTGCATGCTAAAACTCTACGTTCATTTTCCAGTTGAGCCATTTCAATATTCAGGCCTCTCGCTTTACCCTTAGCTTTCTCTTACCTCTCATTTACATTCTGTTTAGTGTTGCGCCCATGCCCTTTTTGGCCCCTATACAGATATCCGATACCCGGCTGTGCAGTATTGACTGATTCCGATACCAGACATCCCAAGTCTCCCGGAAGATCCAGGAGACTCATTGATATAGATAGTTGTTAACTGATGCCCGCGAGTCGGATAAACTATCCCGGATTTTACACTCTGTGAGGTGGTGTTTTTTAAGGCAAGTGAGAGCGGGCAGGCAATAATCCGTGCATCATGTGAGGATTAGAACTACTTCGATTGCGCAGACAATAAGAGAGAGAGGAGTGTCAGGAGGAGGTTACTTGTGAAACCTGTGCAGCGTATCTGTCCAAAGTGATGCTCTGTTCAACCAGCGTTCCAGGCGACTGGTTGTCAGAGAGCTGATTGGATCAGCCCAATAAGTTTCCCGTTACTCTCTGGCAGTCACCTAGTTACCACTCAAAGCTGTGCATCCTGTGAAACGGCTGGGGTTGATTCCTCAAGTAAAAAACAAAAATATAGGACTAATTTTACAACAGAATTTACTAAAGTATATCCACATCTAGTGAAGGTGAGGAACAGTGGCGGATCTAGACCAAGTGTACCAGGGGGCCAGCGTGTTTTCATGGGGGCACGGAAAAGCATGAAATAAATAATCAGGGCAAGAGATTCAAATATATAAAGAGAGCTGCATGAAGTGAAAATTCTTTTCAATTATGTTCAATAAAAATTCTATTTCTTATGAGGTCAATATACATTTATAATTTGGGAATTTTACATATGTTTGACTTAATTTAAGTTAAAACTACTGTTTTCTATAAATTTTTAATTTGAACTCAAGAAAAACTGTTAAATTTATCTGTAAAAATTAGAGGATTTTTTTTATTGTTTATGGAAAAAACTAAAACATTTAGCAGATGAAAACTGGGATCCTATCTCAGTACCACTGAAGCTATTGCCTTACTGTTTTTGAATAATTAGTAAATCAGAATTTGTAAAAATAAATAAATAAAATAAAAAAAAATAATAAAAAAGAATGAAGTATTTCAAAAGGACCTATCAGTAACCACGTCTGTTCCAGCGCATATCATCATTAGAATTTCTGGCCCCCGTTGGCCCCTGTCTAGAACCGGCCATGGTGAGGAATAATGACACAGTGGCGAGGTGCACTGTATGCTGAAGTCCCATGAAAAACAGAAAGCACAACCGATGTTCGAGGCTACAAGATTGAAAGTATTGGAAATTGAAAATAAATAATACTAATACTAATACTGTTCTGTTTTGTGTTTTAAGAAATTAATGTTAGTTAGTGAAAAGTTGATGAGAAGTTGCTGCCTTAAGTGTGCGTATGGGGCACGGTGCAGGTCTGTTGTACCCGGGGGGGAAACCATATGTTTGAAATGAATGTGTGTATATATGAAGAACTGTAGACTATTTGGATGTAAAATAATTGCCATCATGGCTTTGTAAAAGCTGCTGCCTACCTTTGTGAATCAGGAAAAAGACTTAAGACTATGACTAAAGTGAATCCATCAGAACTTTTTACTTTTTATTGCCTACCTGGAATGGGTGACAATAGTTGAATAAACATTTGGCTCTCATAATGGTATTGGTGCCCTATTTGTCGGCACACGCCGATACCGCCATTTTAGTATCAGGGCCCCGCCCGATACTGGAATCGGTTTCGGTGCAACACTAATTTTCTTACCACTAAAATGACATATCCTTTGCAATGTCTGAATCAATCAATTATTGTAAGTAAAAGACTATATCTACTGATCTCCAACCAATTGATCTTGTCTATATCAGTTTTTGCAGGTTTAATCTTCGATACTGTTTCAGAACCAACATCAGTTTTGAGTCACTCAGCCTCGAGATGACAATTTCACGGGTTAATATGTATATTTAGTGTATTAGTTAGAATTATCCTGATTATCAAAAAATCATAAATGATTGAGATTAACTTCTTGTGTAGTTTTAGACCCCAGTTTTAGTTTAAATGTTTGCTGTTTTCCCAGAAGTCAAACAGAATTTAGAAAATTTTTATTTACCATTATTTACCTTTTGATTGGTACAGCCCACCATCTGCTCTATGAACTCTGTTTATGTAGGTTTCTCAACATTTTCTAAACATTTGAATCCTTTTATAACCATGTCTTCACGTGTGTGATAAGCTTTATATTGTGTGAATTCTAACTAGATCTTTATTTTAGAGCTTTGTGCTTCTGAATGTTTGGTGTGAATGATTGTGTGTGTGTTTGTATTTTTCCTGAATTGTTCCTAAAATACAAGAAAATACAAACTATTACTAACTACGTTTCAAACATTCAGTAACTCTTGGTCCAAAGCATACATTGGTGTCTCTTTTATTAAAAACGATGGGGAACGTTTGTGAGGAGTGACCCATTTTCCATCCTATTGATAAGCAGAAAGTGAATTACATACGACAATGATATAAACTACAATCTCATTTAAATTAAACAAGAGTAATGTTTGTGTATTTTACTGTATAATATACTTGAAAAATGCTATCAACTGTCTTTTTTTATTGTTTTTTTTTTTTATACCAGAAGATTGAAATCTATTCAGTTCCCTTTTTGACATCATGGCCTCCATTTTCTTCCCCCATGGCTTCCACTGAGCAGATCAGCGGCCAGTTGCTTCTCCCTACCTGCTGCTGCTGTGTTGCTCTCAGAGAACCAGGCGGCATCCTGGCAGCTCCCACATTTAGGACCCTTCTGGACTTGTGAGCTTGCCCATTCTAGCTGCATGGCTGTGGAGGCGTTGGCTTGACGGCAGCAGTTGGAGAGGCCCGTTGCAATGAGCTGAGCTGTTTAATGATCCTGGCCAGTCACCCCACATGTCCCATTTTGAGGAGTGTACCAACGCTTTCTGCTGACCGCAGCACACTGTGCCAGGCGTCTCCGTCCTCCTCCTCTGCCTCAGACTGACACTAATTGACAGGACTTTTCTCACACGCCGTAGAACCAGTAACAGTATAGAAAACACATTGTTGTCATAGAAATATCACCCGAATCCAAACCCTATATTCATACAGCCTTGTTCTGTTTCTAGACGTTAGCCAATAAGGACTCTTTATTATCAATGTGAACAGCTTCTTGAGCCACCGGTGGCAAGCGTCAAACATCCAATGATTTAATGAGCAAAAAGATGAATAGATGAATGATAAACAGCAATTAATCACTCCTGCTATTCATGGGATGACTTGTTTTGTTATTCACCCAAGCAGGTCACATGACTGAGTTTTGGCAACCAGTAAGAGGCTCTTTGGAAGAGAGACGTGTTGTTTATCTGGCTTTTATTTGGACAAAGGCAAAAGCAAAGGAAGCTTTTGTTTTCTGGCTCATCAGGTTCAGACTCTTCGGCAGTGATTCAACTTCAGGAGTCAGAGTCTTTCTTTGGAGATTTATTCCTATCCGTAATTTTTGCTGGTTTCATAATCACTGTCATAATTGTTCATTTCTTAATTGCAATACTTTCCAATCAACAAGAGATTATTGCACAAAAGAGGATAGCCTTAATTTAACAGCCTTTACAAATCCCACGTACAAATGGGTAGAGTGTGTCTCTGTCTCAAGAGAAGCGATTCCAATATCTCTGTGTCTTGTTAACGAGAGATGCCAGAATTGCTTTGAGGCTGATGGATAGCCCTTCTCCATGGTCTCTCCACGTTCATCACAGCCCTGTGTTTTTGCCTCTGCGACCAACTTGGCAGCGGCATGCTTGGCCTCACAATACCTTCATGCTGCCTCAGGAGTTTGGTAGGTTTGATAGGACCCCCTCTTCAGCTTGACATGATCCCTTATTGCAAGTTTTCATCAAGGTGTCCTCCATGGCCAAAGCTACAGGCACCCACATTGACATTAGAGGTAGACAGCACGGTCCTCTCAGACTCCATGTCCACAGCCTGCCTCGGGCTGAGACAAGCTTTCCATCTGCTGGAAGTAAAATAAGTCTGCATGTCTGAATATGGTTTCCATTGTGGACAATTTGTGACCTGGTGAAAACACCACATGTGTTCAGAGGTTGAGGTCTGGTTGTTCCAATCATGTCCCACCAAGTGTTACTGTGGAGGGGCGCTATATACTGTACAGTCTCACTCCCAACTCGTCACATTTAGGCTTGGTCAAGTCCCCTCCGCATCGGAAACTGACGTACATGGTTCATGTCAGGCCGAAGCAAGAACTTCCAAAATTTCCCCATGTGCTGTGAAGTAAAAACTTACCACTAACCAGTCCCTTACCCTTAAACCTAAAGAAACAGTAGTATACCCACCTATATACCCTCGGCCTCTCTCCACAGGCTTCTCCAGCGTAAACTAGTTAGACAGCTCAAGTGGTAAGTCACTGTCCTGCAAACAGGAAGCCTGGGTTTGTATCCCAGCTGGCGGATTAGCTGCAAGTGTGGATCCTTAGGCAAGACCATTCACGCTAATGCCTGCTTTGGCGAGTGGCGTCCTAGTTGTTGGGGCATTCTGCTTGGAATCCTGAAGTTCTGAGTTCAAGCCCCGCTCCAATGGACTGCCACTCTGGGTCCCTGAGCAAGACCAAATCCCACACTGTTCACGAGTCTACGGAAACCGCGGCAGACCAAACCAGATGAAAGTGCGCATTCAGCTCGGCAAAGAACTCATGCTCTTCCTCAACAATCAAGTCCTCAGACATTTTTCTTTCGTTGTTTCTTTCTTTGCACAGGTAAACAGCACATTTCTTCTTCTACGCTTGCATTATCGGCAGGGCAGACGCTGAATGCGCACTTTCATCTGGTTTGGTCTGCCGCGGTTTCCGTAGACTCGTGAACTCGCATGCGCGCGCGTTTAGGAAGTCCTATACACTACTGTTTATGCTCTCAAAACATTCTAAATGACTTCGTTTTGAGTAAATTATGGACGCTACCCACTCAGGACACTTGGAATACATTGGACGAGCAGTATGGAGGAATATTGACACCTTTTTTTGTGGACTTTTATGGACCTTTCTGCCTCGGGCTCCATAGACCTCCATTATTTGAATGTCAGCAGACAGCAAGAAGCCTCCCAGATCTCCAGATGCATTTGAGATATCAAAAAAGTACTCCAGAGTGTTGTTCAGCATGGGGGTGAGTAAAAAATGAAATCTAATCATGTTTTGGGTGTACTATTCCTTTAAGGTGGATGAGCTAAGACAAAATGACCGACCCACCCTCCGCCTCTCCACGCAGGCCTCTCCAGAGTAGAGGAGTCAAACCTCTCTGAAGGAGCTGGGCTCTAGAGCTCAGGCTTTGTGTGGAAGCGAGCCCGACTAGTTCTTGCCGGTCCCACTCCACGTCCCCATTAGGCTCCTTCTCCCCCAGCAAGGTGACATTTCACATCCCCAGAGCCGGTTTAAGCATAGTACCTATGGATCAGGTGGAAAAGGCCTCTGATGGACTGCTGCCATATCCTCTTTGCACCTGTCCCTCATAGTTCCCCATGCAGGTGGTGGGCCCACTGGGGGATAACTCCTTTTCAGAGGTGTCAAGTAACGAAGTACGAATACTTTGTTACTGCACTTAAGTACCCTTTTTAGGTATCTATACTTTACTCCTTTAATTATTTTTCTTCCTACTTCTGACTTCTACTCATTACAGTTTCACACAAGTATCTGTACTTTCTATTCCTTACATTTTCAAAACAAAGTTTTTCGCTACTCTTGGCTTCGGCTTTATGTTTCTAATTATTTATAAACATAAATGTTTATTTCCCGTCATGTGCGCCATTCAATGCAGATCATTAGCTCCATCCACATCTATTGAAAACTAGTGTCATTGGATGAGTCATATAACGCAAACACTCATTGGTTAGCTAAAGGAAATCATCAGAAGCCAGTGGGTGTTCTTGAAACTGCAAATGGGAATCGTCTATTCTATGCTACAATGGCAGAAAAAGATTTTGAAATGTCTTAAAGTTCGGACACAGGCGAGAGCGTATATTGAGATGGAGACGAAGAGCAACAAGACCTCCCTCATCCTTGGTCCTAACTCAAAGAATTTTTCAAAATAGTCAAAAAATTGAGCTTTCAATTCATATAGTGGCAGCTGGAACACATACTTTTTCACTTCTAGGTCAAGTTGATACTTCAACTTTTACCAGAATGTTTTTAAACTGCAGTATCTATACTTTTAATTAATAAACAAATGTGTGTACTTGACACCACTGCTCCTTTTGGCTGGGCTGTGTCCAATGAGAAGGAACTTGACCACAAGGTGCTTGTCAACAAAAAAACAACCTGAGGTCTGGTTCCTGCTCTGCCGTACCAGGCGACATCACATCCATGATTTTACTGTATTTTTAGGGGCTTTTTTAACACAGGTCTGAGTTTGACCACAGCAGACTCAGACAAAGGGCTGTGTGCAGTGGGAAACCCTACAAGGGGCTTTAATTCCTGACAACATATCCTGTGGGATCATTCAGGCACTGAAACCCCTCCACCACTTTAAGGTGAGGGTTCACCAAGAGGTTAAATCCAAATTAACAAGATAATGGCTGTTAAATGTGCTATTTAACTATGTAGTCTTACTTTCTTGTCAATCATTTTAATTACTCATTTTTATAATCTTCATTTATTCATGCTCAGTAAATATTTAATTACCTTTTTTTCCATTGCAGCATCGTTCCCTGTTTTGTTTCTTTTACTTTTTCACTGACAGTTTTTGAATTATCTCGCTTTTTAAATGTGCTATCTGAGTAAACTTGCCTTGCCTTCAGCATTTGTTTAATATGAGCTAATTTGTATTCCAGAGGTTCCAGAGTTTTCCTTCGACGGCCACAGTCATGTGCATTACAAGCTGCCGTCTTCCCTGCCTGCCCGCAGAACATGGATCCAAGTCCTAGTTCGAACTCGTAAACACAGCAGCATCATCATCAGTTTGGTGTCGAGGGACCAGAGTGAATACCTGCGACTAGAGGTGAGTTGGCTGTGCAACCACATATAGGGATGTTTGCCTTCGGATTAAAATATAATTAGCAATTTTCACTAAAGGAGAGACGTATTCTTCCTTCAGTCTTGATGTGACAGAGGACAGCTTTTTTCTTTATACTGCATGGAACATTATCCGTGATGTTCTTGATCAAAGCCCTTTGAATGGTGAGTTCAATGCTTTAGAGCCACAAAGCTCTCAGTAGTAATCTGATCATGTAACACAGGCGCCGGGTTCTTCTTGGAAAATCATAGCAATATATGCAGACAAAAAGATAGCAGGTGTATATCTGATGAGCTCCTGCTGTGTGTTTGCTAAACTGGCTCCTTCTTTATCTGTATGTGTCTGTGCAACAGAAAAGATATGCATGGAGCTCTATAGCTAAACTGTCACAGAGGCAAGTATTTATCTGTTTTATAGGCAGTTTTTAATAAGATGGTTGAACCATAGCCTTACAACTGGATGGATCCAACATGAAATAATCACATTTACTTAAGTACTAACTTCTTATTTTACCTTGGTTAAAACATTGAGAAGACTTTGTTTCCACCGATGTAGTTAACTTTATAGCAGCACTTTTTCAAGGAGGAAAAGCTAAGATAACCATTGCTGGACAGGTTTTATTTATTATTTCCCTCATGATTAAAGAAGGGGAAAAAAAACTCAATTTATGTTAGATCAATCTCAATCTTCTGATGTATTGACACTTAAAAGCAAGGCTAGTTTATTTCTATAGCACAATTCATGACAAGGACAATTAAAAGTGCTTCAAATTTAATAAACATTTAAATAGAAGAAAAATAAAAGCAGAATAAAAGCAAAAAAGGATACTAAGAGGATGATATTTTATTTTTGGGTGGATCATCTCAATAAGTGGTCCTCCTAATTTTCAATCATTATGCAGACATGTTTACATAAGGCCGTCCTATGTGCTCAACCCGTTAGCTATCTTTTCTGAGCATGCGCACTTTGAGGCGTATATCTGTGGTGAGCTATGGTTTCAGACAGTCATTGAAGCTCACCTTTCTCACCGCGGTTCTTTGAAAATTGCCGAGGGTCATAAGAGAAAAAGTGTCTACGAAGTGTATGAGAAGAAAAAAAAGGCCTCAGAAGAGGCAGATAAATCCCAAAATGCTTTGTGCAGAGAGTTCTCTTGGCAAAGCATTATGGGATTTTCTGTCACAGCGGCCTGCTGTTGCCATAGGCTGTCGCTACACGACTGCGGCTACTAATAACGAAGATGGCGCAGGCACCGCACAGTGGAAGAGGAGTTACGTAACCAACATAAAGTAGTGATCATCAGTCTGAAACGTCAGTCAACTGAGTTCACTATAAAGTCCACTATATTGTCCCCGCTCTATTTAGTGATGGAGGGGCTAACGTTAGCCCGTCTGCAGCAGCCAGGGCTAACTTTAGTCGGTCTGCAGCAGCCAGGGCTAACGTTAGCCCATCTGTAGCAAACAGGGCTAACATTACCCCAGGCTCACACCGACTCCGGTCTTACCGTTGCGGTGCGGTGGGTGCGGCGCCGCAGTGATTCCAAGTCATTAAAAAGACGTAAACCTCTCTCACCGGCTGCTGAGCTGTCCAGCTGCGGTTACCGAGACACTCCGGCGCTGCAGAAAATTCCGCAAGAAAGCTATCCTTGCGGCGTGCCGGAGCCCTCCGCAACAAGCTCTCGCAAAAATCCTTTATTTGGGCCGTGTTATCGCGTGAAGTTACGTGAACTCAAGTGAACTTCTGTTAAATCTCCGGACCTGTTGCCGGAGCCGCGGAGCCGCACCGCACCGTAGTCAAAAGGGCGGTATGAGAGGGGGTGTGCGGGAGTTGCGGTCTCCGTCGGCTCGGTAACCGCACCGGAGCCAGTGTGAGCAATGGGTTAGCCCGTCTGCAGCTGCCAGAGCTAACGCTAGCCATTCCGCAGCAGCCAGGGCTAATATTAGCCCATCTACAGCTGCTAGAGCTAACGTTAGCCCGTCTGCAGCAGTCCTCTCTCTCCATAGCCGTGTGGGAAGTACCGAGTTTTTAACTGTGGTAATTATTTTTCCCCCACTAAATGAAAAAGTCAGAATTTATTATTATCTAGAGACTATGAATAACAGGAGGTGAAATGCAGCTCCAGACGAGCTGAGCGTGTGGTGAGGTCATCAGTACGCTTCTGTTCCAATCGACCCATATTTTTGCTGCGTGCCCCCCCATCTCCCAGAGTCCGCTCTTTCCTGTGTTCTCTCAGGAACTAAAGTACTCGTGTTCTTGTGAATTTTTGTGAAACAGCCATCCTTGGAGGGAGGCGGCTGTTAGATTCATTTGATTTTAGAAAAAAAACAACAACAAAAAAGCCTTGCTGTCTGCACACCTCTAGAAGTTCTGCTTTTTAAGAAATGATGTAGCTTTGAGCAGTAATGGATGCAAATCGTTCCTAGTCCTCAGATTTAAAAAGGGTTAAACCTATGTAACCGGTTATCATCGGTTGAGGTATTTAAACAGCCTGCATGTATTCCTCCACATCATCATGATTGTTAGTCATTATTATTGCTGCAGGTCTTCTGACTAGAAAGACAAGGTAACCAAAATGAAATAGACTCTCCAGCAGTAGGATAGTGGTTGAAATCACTCTCAGATCTGAATGCATTAAAACACTTGTTGTTTTTCTTTTCCTCTGGGCTTCATTACACCCACTCCTCTACTGGATGTTCTGTTCACACTTCTTCCTTCATTGCTCTTCATGCATCTCCACTTGACTTACTGTCTCGGGTCACGTGACACCTCTCTTGCTTCCCGGAAGCCGCTCCTGTTTGCCACCCCACACTGTGCATGCATGTATTGATCAAACTTCAGTGTCTAACTGATGATGATTACAGGATCCATATCGCAGCCTCCATTAGAGTCCAACCTCTCCCACCGTTCCCGTCTGTCACCCATCTGTTTCTTCCTTCGATTCATCCGTTTCTACACTTCCTCTTAAATGTCACGCTGCTTCCTCAGCACGGCCACATGGGGAGCAGGTTCACATCGTTTATCCACTACATAAAGTGCATTTATTCCTTGGTGCAGAGAGCGTGGGGATATGTGACTCTTATGAAATAGCTCCCCTGCAGTGAGACACGTTATTCTGCCTTGGTCTCTGCTAGGAGTATCAGCATAATGCTGGGAGGGCTACGGCATTCTCAGTTAGCTTTTAATCAGAAGGAGGAATTAGTGGCAGTTAGTCTTGCCTAGATTTACTTTCAGCTTATTGGGGGGCATCTGACTGTTTGACTAAACATGAATGAAGCTTTCAATTAGAGGATTTTTTTTTAAGCTCTGCAGATTTACTGTATAAATCTAGCCTGTAATATGCAAACATGAAACATAGCCTGAACTTAACACATGCCAGTTTTCATGTCACATTAATTAAATGAATTGTCTCTAAAAGTTCCTTTAATTCAATTCAATTCAGTTTATTTCTATAGCGCCAATTCACAACAAATGTCATATCAAGGCACTTTACAGTTCACCAGATCATCAAGTCAAATTGATTCAAAAACCAGTTGATTGCATCAACTCATTGACTCTTTAACAATCCCTCACATTAAGCATGCTTGTAGCGACAGTGGAGAGGAAACCTCCAGCAGAACCAGACTGCCAAGGCTGACTGGGGTTCTCTTTTTGGAACATAAGGAACAATCATGCTTTAAATGTGAGAAGGAGGATTTTAAATTCTATTCTGGATTTAACAGGAACCCAATGAAGAGAAGCCAGGATAGGAGAGATACAGTAGTAGCCATTGAAAATTTCCTCAATTTCCTTGATGGGCCCTTGCCTGGTCCCCTAAAATTCCCTTTTAAATATCAATCTTTGAACTAAAATATTCTTTCTGTCATGATCTATGTACATTATGATCTAAAGAGAAGTCTCATCTCCTGGTCAACCCTGTAATTTAGTGAAAGGGTGCAGTCAGAGTAAAAAATATGCAAGAGGGGGTCACTCCAGTGCCTGGAAGTTGAATTGAATATCACTTGGAGTTGCAGGGAAGTGGGCTGCCATTCGGCTGGCTTTTGATTGGGAAGAGCCATTTTCAATGGCTGCTACTTTATGATCTCTCTATTTTTAATATTCATAAGAATCTAGCTGCTCCATGAGCCTTCAGATGACTGGTTGTGAATTGACGATGTATAAATAGACTGAACTGAATAGAAATTAAATATTGGAGATATAGACACTGTTTACCGGTGGGAGAAAACTTTTTGCCCCCATTCAGATTACTTCTGCTTTTCTGTCACACTGAAACAGGATATCTGATGTGCTAAGATAGTTACTAATAGTTAACTGGTGTTCGTCGTGTCCCGCTTCATCCAGAAGTGGATCTTTAAAAAATATCAGTATTATGTATTAATAATGTGATGAAGGTACATAGACACCTCATACTGGTTTGTTTATTCCCCCATTTGAAAAGGGCTCTTATATGGAGTTTATCATGGGGGCTTGGTATCCCATCATAATGTTCACCATGTCCATGCTAGGTGTAAAATCAAACTTGCCATCATATTGTAAAACTGTCTGAAATGTAAATGTGAGCTGTAGGTTTTCTCCCGTTATCACTTCCAGTGCCTCAGTTAAGAAGATTTAATAAATTGTCATCTCCTTTGAGGAAAGGTTGGGAGCATCCTATTCTTTCTTACCCAGGTAGTGCCATTTAGATTTCTTCAAAGTCACAGGGACAGCGTGTAACCCGACATTCTCTGATTAGGATAAGGCATTAAAATGCTGCTCTGTCATTTTGCTGCTTGGTAAAGGTCACACTGCTGAGCTCATTTATTTTTACAAGGCTTTCTGCATGTAAGAATGAAATACTTGACCAAACTTGTCAGTGCCCCACTCTGCAGGTCAGTTGAACTTCGTGGAATAGAAAAATGCCTGTAGAGTTTGGCAGATGCTGTTTTCAGAGAACAGCTTGCCTTATGAACACCTGATTACTCAGACTCTTTGTTAGCGGTAGGTAGCAGCACAGCAGCAAATGTGAGCTCCTAGAGGTAAAAATGACAAATAAATTACAGTCTTTTAGCCGTTATGAATTCACCATCTTCTACCTTATCCATTAAGCGATAGTTCTGTTGACACTGGTTTGGGGTACTGCTGATGCAATCCCAGTTTTTCACCTTGATTAGTTATGAGATGAAAGAGATTAAAGAACTCTTTATTACTGTTATTAGGTTAATGCTGTTTTCACATCAGATGTCCCTTCCTTGGTCATATCGTAGCATGTGCAGGTGTGAACATACTCTCAAACAAACAAACCAAGACCCACTTTTTGAGGTTGTCTTGGCTCACTACCTGTCGGACTTTGGTGTGGTTCCCCTAATTTCTGATATGAGCCAGCCTTGATCCAATCAACCCATTTGTAGAAAACTTACATCTCTTTAGACTTAACTCGCTGCTGTAGCAACAAGGTACTGAAATGACTCCTGATCCACTGCCTGTTGCTTGGCAAAGTTGTGTCTGTCTGGTGTTTTTGCAGAAAAAGTGCAGAAAAGATAAAGTTATGGGTAATGTTGGCCTAGTGGTTAGAGAACTGTGCTTGTTGTCTGAGAAGGGTGCAAAATCCCCACAGCCTCCACTCTGGGTCCCTGAGCAAGACTCTTAACGCCACACTGCTCACCAAGCGCTGCAGAGTGGCAGCCCACTGCTCCCCAATGGGATGGGTTAAATGCAGAAGTAAATTTCTCCAGCGTAAGTAAAAGTGTAGAAAAAGTGTAAAAGTTAAATTATTGTTATTATTATTATTTAAAAAAACACGCTTGTATCCTGAGCCAAATAAGTACTGGTTACCCCTGTTAAGGCCTAAACCATTAAATAATTGTTAGGGAAATCAAATGTCCTAAACTGGAGCTGCGCTTTAACATTCTGAAACGAGATTTCAGAATCGTCCAATCTAAACACTGGTTAATTGATTGTGCAGATTTGACTCACCGGCTTTAGTAGCTGGGCAGAACAAATACATGACATAGAGATGACTTATTGACTCCAGATCCCCCATCTCTGGGCATTGTCATTGAATTATTAAGTCTGAAAATCAGGAGATGGGAAAGTTTCCTGACTTGACCACTTTTTCGGCAAAGGAGGAAGCAGAGACTATCTTTATTTAATCAAAATCCAAGAAAATATTGTAAACAAAAGATAGAGTGTGAATGCTCTGTAGAGGTTTAAGGATTGCTTTTAAAAAGCGGTTTAAATTTAGCCCTAGAAGGACTGTTTTTTGGTCCTACCTCCTGGCAGACACAGGTCAGCGGACGCCTTCTAAGATTGTTTACCCCTCCTAAGATGGCAGAAATCATCACTAGGCTCGCACTCTGATGTGTGACGTCACTGTGATGCTAACTATAGCAGGTTGAGGTGAGGGGAGATGGAGCTCTGTAGTTGATCCTAGCAGTTCCATGACGGAGCTGAGAAATTACTTCTTGGTGACTGGAACTCCAGCTGGCTGGCAGACATTACAGAACACGAACAGACGAGCGTGTTTGCAACATTTGCTGGTTGGAAGGAATTAAAGTTATACACATCTTTAAATTAGGCCTTAAAATCCCAGCATTAGCAAATTGTAGTATACTTGAAGTAAATTCTATTAAGAATACTTAAGTATAAGTATAAGCTTAGAAAGTATACCGAACAATGTACTTTTAGTGTACTTGAATTATTACTAAAGTAATACTTCTTCGAACTAAATTGGGACATTTTTAAGTTTACTAAAGTATACTTTGTCATGATGGGTTACAGAGTAAGCCCAATATGCAGAACACACACGGAGGCAGGATAAAAAGTTTAACAAGGTTTATTGAAAACACAAGCACATGAATATTGTTGTATGTTTCTGTGTGACAGAAAGGCATTGAGGAATATTTTTCAGATGAAACCACTGTTTAAAATGTCACTATGATTTATAGGTGATTAAACAAAAAAAATATATATATATATATATTGAGCTTTAACCAAATTTTTCTCCAAGAAAACGCTGCAAACCACCATGAAAAAGATAAAATTGTCCAGACAGCTGTTTCAAACAAATTTCTTTTTGTTTTACACTTGTGTAAGCAAAATGACAAATAAAATCTGTCTAAGTCTAAGTAACCCCATCTGGAACTCTGGATGAACACTCAGACTCTATAGATCCACATCTTGACTATAAGTCAAGCAAAGTTGGACTGAATAAGATAAAGCATGTTTTTTCCACAAAGGTTTTAGTGGGCAGTGTGACACAATGCCAAATGTGCAAAAATGTATTTTTCACTCATAAAAGGTAATCTGGTCAGACAAATATGCTGATTTAGATTATTTGAGACCTTCTGCATGAGGCTAAGATTTGGCTGTTATTTTATTGACATTTACCAATAATATCACCCAACTGAATAAAGAATAAGAATAATAGAGCAAGCTTATGTAATGCATTCCAGTTACATCACCTGAAATGGTCGCACAATTACCTCCAACCCCTCTTTGGAAAGGTCTGAGCCTATAGTTTCCATTTATGTCATTGATGCCATTAGGGGGCGTGGCTAAAAATGAACACCTGCTGTTGCATTGCTCCGGCAGGGTCGGACATGTCAGGTGAAATTTTAAATCTCATTTGATTTGTTTACACATCTATAAAACAAATTGTATTTGTAAAAAATAATTTTTGAAACATGTTTTAGAAATGTTAAAGCCCCATTTGAAAGACGTGTGGATGAAAGACCGTGTGACTGTGTTTTGGCTATTTCTATAAATAGATAAACATGAGCAGGTGTCAGTTGGGCCCTGAGGGATTACTCTCTTCCCTTCTGTGTAACTGCTGAGTGCAAAAAAAGGCTGCACACCTTCCCACAGACATAGTTGGAGCTGCTCCTGTAGAAACTTGTCAAAACATTCACTACCTTCCCTTACTTGCCACCAAGGGAGCAAAGCGGGAGTCAAATCGCACCGTTCGGCTTTAATTGAGGTTAAATCAGGTGGCTGTGAGCAAGCCTTGTTACAAAGCTCTGCCCTGGTGGAATGTGAACGTAATTATTAGCTCATAATAGAGCCTTGGAATGAGCCTCGATCCAATGCCAAACAACTTTGGAGCCGTCTAACACTCCTTTGCTGAAAGACAAAGTGGGGAATTGTTAACAAATGAATTAGGAGGCAGAAAAACAGCAAAGATATGGACATTATTTGGTTACGAAATTAGGCTAAATATTTCTGTTTCTGAAGGTCTTCCTTCAGAACCCTGATTTCTCTTTATAATGCTGAGCAGAAGTGGTGAAGTTAATGGTAACCTCCCACATCTCCTTCATATCTTTCCTCCTTTGTCTCAGTTCCCCGCCCCTCTCGTCTCTGCTCTCTGTTTACGTGGTAGCAGCGGCAGACGAAGATGGAGGGGAGGAAATTATGCTCAGTGGGACACTTGGAGGATCAGTTTGAAATTGAAATGAGGACGACCAACCCACCACCCTTTCTCAAAACAGCCTTCGGACATATTCCCTCTCTATCCTACTCTCTCCTCGCCCCTCCTGGACTCCCAGCCCTCCCAGCTGAATGAATGAGACGAAGGCGTTAGCATTAAAATAAATCAAGAAAAAGTGGATCTGTTTTTATATCAGGTTCTGGGTGCAGTTTGTTTAAATAAATGTGTTCATTCATTTCTCTCTCTAATTCCCTTATCCACTATACTTTTCTTCACATCTTTCTGTGGCATATTTTCTCCTTACAGTGGAGTCTGTATGTATATTGCATATCTTTAATAAGAGCAACAAGTTCCTAGAGATGTAAAAAAAAAAAATGCCTAAATGACCTCATCGATCTACTGTAATCCTTCTCAGACCAAGGGGGGCTTTATGTCTTTTTGATGTGTGCCACTGAGCCTCGGTCCCTAATAACTCTTAGCCACTCAACATTTACTTCAAATGAAGTTAGAAATATGTAGAATGTTTTTCAGTGTAGTCCTGTTTCTAAAAAGCAGAAGAACACTTATGGCCGCTAACACTTAGTTTGGTTCTGATGGAGATTTCTTCCTGTTTAAAGGGAGTTTTTCCTCTCCACTGTCACTACAAGCATGCTTAGTGTGAGGGATTGCCTTCAAGTCAACGAGTCGATGCAATCAACTGGTTTTCCTTAGATGGAAAAGTTTGAATCAATCTGACTGGATGCTCTGGTGAACTTTAAAGTGCCTTGAGATGACATGTGTTGTGAATTGGCGCTATAGAAATAAACTGAATTGAATTTTGTAGATATCTCTAAT
Source organism: Cyprinodon variegatus (assembly GCF_000732505.1). Taxonomy (NCBI): domain Eukaryota; kingdom Metazoa; phylum Chordata; class Actinopteri; order Cyprinodontiformes; family Cyprinodontidae; genus Cyprinodon; species Cyprinodon variegatus. Next base: position 123,502 of record NW_015150901.1, on the reverse strand, counting down.
GCAAAATCTCTAATGCAAAAAGACAGATGGAGTCGAGAGAATGGCTTGCTTTTATTTGCTGTGTTAAGTTGGAAAAAGTAATTTTCAGATGTCTTTAAACCTCACGTGTCCACCATAGACTTTGCATGTAAATCAGTGAAAACATGTTTGAATGCGCCATGAGTATCTTACTTCAGTTTTATTCGTCTTTCTTGTGAGGTGGCTGTTTTCTCCATCTCCATATTTATGTCTTTTTTCCATCTCCAGATCTTTCAAGGCCTTCTTTGTGTTTTCTACAACCTTGGTGACGGACACTACAACTTAACCCTGCCCAGCTATCGCCTTGACAACGGGGAGTGGCACGAGGTCTTTTTGGACAGACATGACAACATGATGACGTTACGGCTGGATGGTGGTGGAGGGAAACGGGAGGTGACTGGATCACAGGGCAGAAGCCGAGAAATCATCATCAACTCCACTGCCGTGATGTTGGGAAACTCCTTCCCCTCTGAAATCAACAAGAGCTTCCAAGGTGGGTGGGAACTGCATGCAGCTGGCTGGGTGTCTGCCCTGATGCTTCCACACCACAGGTGTTTGGATCAAAGGCCATGAGAGATTTTGTTTTGATTCATTTATAAAAACAAAATGAAAATTTCTCTCAGTCAACTTGGGGAATTTTTTTAGCTGTTGTCACCAGAAACACGTGGATCTGTTCCATCACAGTGCATCTCTGCCAACACGTTTTAATCAAAGCTCCTCATCAGGATGTTTTCTATTCTGGTTGCGCCTGCAGACCTGGTTAGAAAGGTCATCCACCCATCACACATCACAATGTTTCACAATGTGTCACGCTGTACCAGACTCTGTCACGCTAGGTCACTTTGTTTCACACTGTTACATTGTGTCACTCTCCGTCACTCTGTGTCACACTGTTCCACACTTTGTCACACTGTCTCACACTGTCTCACACTGTCACACTGCCACAAAATGTGTCAAATTATGTCACACTGCATCACACTGTCATACAGCCACACTGTGTCACAGTGTCACACTATTTCAGACTGTGGCACACAGTGTCACACTGTTGCACATTGTGTCATACTTTGTCACACTGTATTACACTGTGAGTCAAACTGTATCACAGTGTATCACACTGCATCACACTGTCATACA
>NW_015150901.1:115903-121416 GCF_000732505.1 Cyprinodon variegatus | reverse complement strand
TGTCATACTGTGTCACTATATCACACTGTTGCACACTTTGTCACACTGTCTCACACTGTCTCACACTGTCACACTGCCACAAAATGTGTCAAATTATGTCACACTGCATCACACTGTCATACAGCCACACTGTGTCACAGTGTCACACTATTTCAGACTGTGGCACACAGTGTCACACTGTTGCACACTGTGTCATACTTTGTCACACTGTATTACACTGTGGGTCAAACTGTATCACAGTGTATCACACTGCATCACACTGTCATACTGCCACACTGTGTGACACTGTCACACTTTGTCACACTGTGGCACACAGTGTCACACTGTTGCATACTGAGTCATACTTTGTCACGCTGTATTACACTGTGGGTCACACTGTATCACAGTGTATCACACTGCATCACACTGTCATACTGCCACACTGTGTGACACTGTCACACTTTGTCACATTGTGGCACACAGTGTCACACTGTTGCATACTGAGTCATACTGAGTCATACTTTGTCACGCTGTATTACACTGTGGGTCACACTGTATCACGGTGTATCACACTGCATTACACTGTACAGCACTACATCACACTGTTTCACACTGTATTTCATTAGGTTACATTGTATTTCACTGTATTACACCTTAAAACACTGCATCAGTCTGTTTAACACTGTTTTACATTGTGTCACACTGGATCCCACTTTGGTGTGAGGTTGGAGGTTTGCTGATGCGCACTTGTCGTACGTTTTAACCTGTTGGTGTTTCTGAGTCTCTGAGTTCACTTCAGTTTCTATGTGATTGATCCTCTCTGACCAAACAACTGAAATCATGGTTTATTTACTGTATTTCGACTTTGATGTAGGTTACTTTCGTCTGATACTGCATTTGATCTGGAAATGTTTGAATAGGATAATAAAAAGAGGAGCACAGAGTGTTTTAGACCCTTGAGAAACCTTCTGTAGTTTTTAAGTATATTTAGTTCACAATCAAATTACAACAGTTTGATTACGTTTCTTTAGTTCGATTTTGAAAGGCTACTTTGCTAATCAAGTTCTGTTCCTTCTGTGTTTCTTCAGCGTTCATTATTTTCCGACAGAGAAGCAGATTTTTAATTTTTGTTGAAATGCGACAGAAATCAATCATCTTGATATAAAAGAAAATAAAGCATAGTTCAGATCATTTGTGCTTCTGATTCTTGTTATGAATCTTGCTCCGCTTGTCTGTGAAATTCATTCATGGATTATTTATTAAGGCTGTTTATGGGGTTGACAGCTGAGGTATAACTGGTTTGAACTGCTGTCACTTCTGTCATTTTACAACATGAAGTGAGCAAACCTTCATCGTAAACACTAAAGAGATGACTCAGAAGGAAAAGGGTCAGAAACGTCTTTCTTACGGCACAAATAACAGACATAGCAAAGCAGCTCAGGTGACAGCGAACAATTAAACCATGAGATGATCAGATTGATGTAGAAATGCCTCTGGGATCCAAATAAACATGGTAGGCGGTGTCCTTCCTGTGTCTGAACGAGAGTGTAAAGCTGTAGATGTGATGTGACATGTTTGATGTGTCACAGAGGAAAAGGAAAAGGGTTGTATTTACATCAAGAGTGTATGAAATGGGTTAGGACACCATGTTTTTCTTTATGACAGCAGAGGCGTAGCCAGAACATTTTTATAAGGGTGGCCAGGCAATAACCAAAGTACACTGAAGGGGGGCCGAAAGTGGATCGGCACCAGAACCTCAAGGTCAATCTACACAGTTCCAATAGGAAAATTAATGAGCACGTCCATATTTTCTAAATCAAGACAAACTATACTTTCCTACATCCTTTTGCTAATAAAAAATTAAAAAATCCGTGCTTTCTAGATAAAAGGTATAGTGAATAAAAATCTTTCAGGTCTAAGTTCTGGGGCAAATATCTTTTCTATTGTCATTACTTACCTACTTCTATCAATAATCACTCTGCATAAAATTGATATCTACATAAATTGATTATATAATAAGTTTTTTATTAATATAGTTATTTATCTATGATTTCATTGAAGACTCCTAGATGACTTGCAGAGACACATCCTTTTCTCTTTACCACATATAAAACAAAATCTAGTTCTGAAAAGTGGATAAATTCCATACTTATCGTCTTTAATGTTAGTATATTGATGTGCATAATTAACCTCAGTGTATTTGTTGTCAAGTTATTGTTAATATATGAAAAATTAAAATGTTTTGAACATTCCACTTTAGAGTATTGCTGCTGCCACCATCTGTATTAAGCTGCGTTCACACCAAACGCAGCAGGAGCAGCGAGTTTACATGGAAAATCAATGGTTGACGCGCATCAAGGCGCTGCAAAATGTCCCGCAGCGCGTCTCAGCAGCTGAAGCAGCGCGTCGGGAGCGTTTAAGCATCTGACCCGCGCGCCGTGCCGCTGCTTGAGATGGAAAAATTGAACTCGCGGTGCATCAACCAATCAGAGATGCTACAGATCACTATGATCATTCCTCTGAAACTATTTATTAACGCCTAAATTAACTAAAAATGCTGAAACCTGTCGGCAAAACATGTTCGCTTTTATTATCCTGGTGCCTGCAGTTTGGATTATGTACATGAAAACCGCTTTCCAGCCGCCGCGGCAATGTAGGCAACCAGGCCAGAGGCTGCTGTTGGATGGGATTCCTACTGATAGCGCACTGCCGGTATGTGGGGGTCTGAGCGGCTCCGACAGAAATAATATTAGGAGGCAGGATGATAATCTGGATGAACTGACTACACTGATTAAGTTTTCAGGTGGATTTTACCACTTAAAAACATATTAAAACTACATTATTCCCACTGATCACAGTAAATACAGCTGCAGGGCAAAGAAAGGATAGGGTAGCTCCGCCCAACATGCGTCAGGCCCACTTTTCGACCGCGCAGCCAGAGCAGCAAAGCTGCTTCAGCAGCGCGTCAGAACTAAACTGGTACAAGCATAAAAAATGAAGCAGCAGACGCGTTTTTGCTGCTCCTGCTGCATGATTGGCTAAGGGTGCCCACCCCTGGCCCACCCATATAGCTCCGCCCCTGTATAACAGGCATCAGTGAGAAAGAAATTTCATATCTAATCACATGCAGTCTCATCAAGGAGAGACTGTGACTTTTTCAATTATTAATGAATGATTGATATGACACTGTATTGGCCTAGTTACTGAAACAGACTGGAGGAAGTGCTTCTATGGAGCCACTTCTAAATTCACTACAGAGGCTCAGTTACATCACTGTTAATAGCCTCATTTACACTACCCTTTTGAAACCGTGCGAAGGTCTGAGCACGCACAACTGAATGGACCACGCCAGACACAATTGAACCGTGCCAAACTGGAACTAGTTCATCTGTAGGGCTTGGGACAGTTCAGTTCTGACTGGGTTCTCAGATAACAAAGAGTGTGCTCTTTTCTCCTCACAGTCAGCCTCCATAATCATGAAATTGTCGATCAACGTCTGTCGTTATTTGCTGCGTCTGTAAGCCCTGGTTAGACCATCGTTTGCCGTATTCACTTCCTGTTAGCCGATTCTGTCAAGTTTATTGCCTTCTTCGCCTGACTCTCCGCAAACAACAAAATAGGACAATGATATCAAAACAGAAGTTCCGGAATGTTACGGGCGCTGCCATGTTTGTTTGCTCATTTACCTCTAGCGATTAGTAGTACCGTAGACCGCCACTAGGAGGCGAGGAACCTTGCTAGCGTGGTGTGTAAATGGACATAAGGAACCAAGCTCGGCACGGATCGGTTTAACAGGGTAGTGTAAATGGGGTTAAATGTGAGCATGACTCGGCCGACTGGACTCCTCAGACTGGGGACGTTTCTGGAAGAAGAGACAAAACATTTCAACAGAGAGGAACCGTCCAAAAAGCTCGGTTTTTGGACTCTGATCTGGATGTTGGAAATGCATCAAGATGGTTTCTGTCCTAGTTTGCAGAAAAGCTGAGAAAAAATTGCTCAAATTGGAAGTTTTCAGTCCCAAAAGGTTAACCAATGAAATTAGTATCCATTAATAGCCTGAGCCTTGGTTCTGCGCAGCTTCTCCAGAGTTTCTGTCTCTCTTTGTTTCTGTCTTTATCCAGTCAATAATCCAGCCAGGGATCAAGCCTTCTCTCCAGTTTTGCATATAAAATCTTTTCTGGGGGTATTGGAGCAAAGGGGGTGAAATGTACAGATGGACATTTTCTTTTTGAGGCAAAGACTTAGAGAAGAGCTTGATATCGGTGGCTTACTTAAGGATAGAGAGTTTATTGGAGAAGTTCATTCCTGATTGGAGAGATGCTGGCCAAGGTTGAACAGAGGAAGAGGAGCTGCTTTGGGTTTTATGGATTTTCTGGCTGATATTTCTGATATGCAGGTTTCAGTCCAATCGATGAGCTCAAGGACAGTTAGATAAAAAAATAAAAAAAAAATGAAGAAAAGACTTAAAAAGTAAGTGGAAGAAAATTCAGGGTGATTTTCTGGAACGTTGAATTTCCAGCAGCCAGATGAGGAAATTACAGACAGGTGTTCCGACTGCAGCAGGACCATCCAACAAAAATCCTTTCTTCAAAAAAGGATCTCACAGATCACTAAAAACATTTCAAACTGTGTGGTTCTAATAACCCAAGCCAAAATGCAAACGTCTTCACACGGTGACTTTTAATCATCATCAAGTAGAACCTTTTGATTCCTGTTCATATTTGCTGGTGAAGATTCTCAGTCATCCAGGTCATAGTCATTCCAAATAACTAAAAAAAACTTTCCAGTGGACTTTGTTTCCAAGTTTGAAGACATTTCGCTTCCCATCCAGGAAGCTTTTTCAATGCAAAATGTCAGAAATAGCATTGAGCTCCAGGTTTTATACAGTATCCCAACAAAGACTTGTTTTTGTTTAGAAAACATGCAAATTTGTTAGCATGGCTTTGTTAGCCTGCAAAGTCCCATACCTGTCTATGTCTCTGAAAGGGGGGTTGTTAAAGGGATTGTTGGCCTGGCGAACTCGGTGACTGTGCATCGCACAATGGCAGGCGATGGGTTAAATTGCAGAAATAGAAATAGACTGATTGACAGAAAGCTACTGACTGTTACAGTTAATCATGACCTACAGTTCAGAATTCATGTTTATCTGAATAATCACTTATTAAAAACAAATATATCTTAGTGAATATTGTTTATTTTCATCACCAGTTATCATAGTAGAAAAGCTTTCTCAAGCAGTTTGTGTTGCATTTTGGAAACAGAAGATTAGCCCCTGGTTTAACGCTACACCTGGCTCAAGAAACCTGACTTACTTACCAAAGACTTACTTTTACTTATTATTTAGGTAGCACACCAATATCATCCTTATTTTATTCTCATATCTTATTTGTACTTACACTCTTATTTTTTCTTTCTTCTGTGAACAGTTGCACAGCAAGAAAAAAATATCCTGCAAGGGTTTAATAAAGTTATTCTGATTCATGAAGTCCTTTGGCAGAATTCAAATGAGCCATTTTAATCTAGAATAATTTCAG
>NW_015150901.1:108914-112742 GCF_000732505.1 Cyprinodon variegatus | reverse complement strand
TATACCGAACTATCCCTTTAATTTAATTGAAACAAAACGCCCTTTATAGAAATCAGTCCCTCTATTTGGATCCTAGCTTTTGCGTTGGCATCAATAATCCATTTTAGAATGAGTGCTAATGAGCATTTACAGTAGTAGCCGTTCAAAAATTCACCACTTTCCTTGATGGGCCCTTTGCTGGTCCTTGGCTGGTCCCCTAATATTCCTTTTTTAACATCAATATTTATACTAAAATATTCTTTCTATGATGATTTGTGGACACTAAGATCTAAAGAGAAGCGTCATCTCCTGGTCAGACCCTGTAATTTAGTGAAAGGGTGGAGTCCGAATAAAAAAAAATATGCACGAGGGGGTCACTCCAGTGGCTGGAAGTTGGCTGCCATTCGGCTGGTGTTTGACTGGGAAGGGCCATTTTCAATGGCTGCTCCTGTAACAGCTTACATGTAGCAGCCCTTTACATAAAAAAAAAACCAGAAGACTCTCTGACAAACTGTTCAGAGCATCCAGCAGGATTCTTGCATCTCCAGAACTCTGTCCATCGTGGTGAAAACCAAAAAATGAGCATAGATGGATGCTGTCTGTGTTTGATAAACATTGTTGTAAAGTTTATTGCTTTATATTGTGATAAAATGTCACATAAAGGAAATAGTTATATTCAAGATCATAAAACCAAACATTTTTATAAAGAATCACAAGCAAAGCTCCTCACAGGTCAAATAAAACACAGTATAAATCTTACAGATGACATACTTTGCTTTGCCTGCAGTGGCTCCTTCACAAGGATAACGCCACTAGCTGGAGTTAGCATGAGAACTAAACTTAGAATAGAATAGAATAGAATAGAATAGAATAGAATAGAATAGAATAGAATAGAATAGAATAGAATAGAATAGAATAGAATAGAATAGAATAGAATAGAATAGAATAGAATAGAATAGAATAGAAAATTCCCTTTATTGTCCCAGAATGGGAAAAATCTTGTGATTACAGCAGCAAAAAGATTATGTAAAAAATGGTCATACAAATAAGGAACTTAGACAAATGTATAAGAATAACAATAAACAATGATATGCTGTTAAGTGTTTTAACAATACAAAAAACTGTGAACCTGGAGAATAAATAACCAATATTCAGCTATGGACATTTTTACAGTAACGGATATTTGAAAATAGCAGCAACATCAGAGATGTGCAAAATGACAGCAGCATGTTATATAACTGATAAAATCTGTGCAAAATCATCATAAATGTAACAAGTGATTGAGGTTGTTGGGAACAGTGGTGGTTCTAAAGTCGTCCAGCTGCTTGGAGGAAGGGTCTGTGATAACGCTCCCTGGTGCATTTAGGGTGCAGCAGTCTGTCACTGAAGGAGCTGTCCAGTTCAGCACCAGCTTCAAGCATGAGGTGACATTATCCAACAGAGATGTTCATTTAGTTAGGATCCTTTTGTTTCCCGCCTCTTGCACTGAGATACCACATCTACAAGGTGTAGATATACATTTAGATGGTTCAGATGTCTTTCATACCTACATAACTCAGTATTTAAATGAAAATAAAAATTAATAATTTGATGAATGAATTGCATATCTTCAAACTCTGATAATTGTATCAGTTGTCTGCACTTGCAGAACCTCTAATGGGAGCAGAAAACAATGCACTAAAGACCACAAAGTGCTATATATCCCACATCTAAACACATTGCTGACTTTAATCTTAGTGCATTTTTTTCTATAATTCGATAACTGACTCTAAAACCTGCTGACAGTGTAAAACCTTTTTGGTAAATTGAAAATAAGCCTCTGATCTATCAGTGACACAGGGGTTCTCTTTAATGTTGGTGCAGATTTATCCCAGTTCCACTGAGTCCTCCACTCTGATTGTTTGTCCTGCAGGCTGCATGAGGGATCTACGCCTCAACGGTCGTTACATGCCGCTGGACAGCCAACCACGGGACGGGGTTTCCCAGGTCAGCGCTCAAGGTCTCTCCCCTGGATGCTCATCTGACTCCTGCAAGAAGAACCACTGTAAACCTCCTTTTACCTGTGTGGACCTGTGGAGAGTACATGAATGCAGGTAAACCCTCAGTCTCACTTTGAAGTAGGAATACACCTTCAGCACTTTCAGTCAAATTCAAAGACTTATCTGAATGTTCTTAAGGGGTACACTGCAAAAATGATCTATACTGGAAAAAATCTAGATCTAGATAAGTCATTTTTTCTTAAAGTAAATTAATTTTTCTGGGATTGAGGAGGTAAAAGAGATATTTTGCCAATGGAACAAGATAATTTACACTTAAAATAAGAAAACACAATTGTATTGTCTAATTTCAAGTGCATATTATCCAATTATCTTATTTTAGGAGTAAAACTACTTACTGTATTCCATTGGCAAACTATCTAGTTTGACTGCTCAAATCAAGGATAAACACTTAATATAAGACATTTTTACTTCTACTACCGTAGAAATAATTCAACATTTCCAGAATTAAGTGTATTTACCCTCACTTTGAGCAGGAAAAAAAGAGTATCTGCCAATGGAATGAGTATTTTTACTCTTAAAATAATATAGTCAGATAATATGCACTTGAAATAAATTGGCAATTGTTTTTTCTTATTTCAAATGTAAATTGTCTTCATCCTTTCTCAAAGTGTTTCACTTATATAATCAATTCAAGATAGAATTAACTTATTTTAAGAAATATTATTTTCCTAGTGTAGAACTTGATTAGGAACAAAGAACTTTTTCATAATTAACCAAATATAGACCAATATATTAAACTCATTACTTATCCAACCAGTCAGCAAAGGGAAGACAAGAACAAATACAAAGTCAAACGCTCAGAGACCAAAGCGGATCATTCTACTCAGAAAAATGAGGCATTTATAACAAGAAAAGGAAATTTCTAAATATCATTGAATTAAACACTGAAAGGGTTATCAAGAGTTTAGAGTCAGACAGAAACCTAAAGTTTCTCAGCTTCCTAATCCTGAGATGAAAAGAAAGAAGCTGGTAAATCTAAGATTAGAAGTAGCCTTGATCTTTCATCTGTTTAACTGCAGAGCTGTCATAATGCAGCAGAAAGAAACGCCCTCTGTGGGCAGACATGGGCTTTACTGTAAGAAACGTTTGATGGGCTGAAGCCTTCTTTCTACTGACAGAATGCACTCCTGTTGCACTGCTTTAAGACAGACCAACCTAATGGAGCCCATGATGCAGGCCAAATCCTCTGGATGGATTCTCAATCTGTCTAACTTCATCACGTCAGCTCAGTGGACGTCTGTCCACAAAACATCCAATAAAAATCAAGTTGCATTAAAGCTTTCTATTTAAAATCGTAGGGAAGTCATATTTAAATGTCAAATCATTCTGACTTAAACTTGTATATAAATGTATGCTTTATCAGACCATATTGTCCCAAAAGTTAGAACATTTCTATTTAAAAAAGAATCCTGTCTTAAAATCTTAAAATTTCCTTACCTTATGCAGGCCAGTTAGTTATACATCAGCCTGAACACCTAATTTCGGTGATAGCATCTTAAATCATATGTTGCAGCTAATATACGCAAACAATTCTTTTCCCATTGAGTTCCGTCCCAGTGTTCACTGGGATGGACGTCTGCATCTTCGGCAGGCGTAGAGCTAACAGAACTGGCAGCGTTGCGAGGCAAGGGCTCAGACATGTACGGCTGTAAGCCTTCTACACCAAACCAAGCTTCTGCATCTTCGTCCTGCTTTCCTCCTCTAAATAAAAAATGTATGATGGAGGAGACTCATCACCACGTCCGACTCAAACTCTCCTCCTCTTGCATCTTTCCGCTGTCCATAGCGT
>NW_015150901.1:104538-107782 GCF_000732505.1 Cyprinodon variegatus | reverse complement strand
AATTGAATTCATTGTTTGATGTGAAACTCGACGCAGTAAAAGTTAAATTTTTCCAATTCCAGCAGCTGCTGCTTCTGAAGTGCATCAGATGCTCAGAAGCCCGTAAGACATTGTTTCAGCTTCTCTAAACGTGCTGCAGGACCTTTTGCTGCACCTTGATGCGCGTTAACCATTGACCTTGCATGTAAACTAGCTGCTTCTGCCGCTCGCAGTCTGAACGTAGTTTTATAGATTCTACAGCATCCTTCTGGTGCAGCGGTGGACGCCTCACATCAGTGCAGCCTCTAAACAGTACCTATTGAACAGCTCCAGCAGTAATTATCACCTAGTGTGTGAGCAGAGACACAGAGAGCAGGCCGTCTGCAGGCGAAAGCAAAGCTGCACCTGAGGCGTGTTCTCAGGTGAGAGCCGCTGTTCTGTTTCCATAATAAAGTGATGGAGCAGCTGTGTGACCCAGAGGAAAAAGATTCACAGGCTCTATACTTTCCCAACTCCACCTGCAGCTCGCCGGCCTTTCTGTAGCTGCTTCATGGGAGCAGCTTAATAAACTCAAAAGAACAAACCAGCATCCTGTAAGGCGGTGCCAAATGCAACAGGAGCAGGAAACGAGGCAAAGCAGCTCCGCAGAGGGCTGAGCTGACATTAATCTCTTAGATCAGGGCAGTAAATGGATCAGCCCAGATGGGCTTTGTTATTTTTGTTCTCAAGAGACATTATGTGTTCTGTGAGTGGATGTGAAATCAGGAAAATGTTTGTGTCTCATGTTTAGTGGGTGAGATATTACAGCTCAGAAGATGGGTTTAAAGTTTGCCACTGGTTGTAAACTGGTGAATATTTTCAGTCATCCAGGTCATAGATATTCCAAATAGGTTAAAAAACAATCTACTGGACTTTGTTTCCAAGTTTGAAGATGTTTCACTTTCCATCCACGAAGCCTTTTTAATTTAAAATGTCAGAAATAGAGTTGATTTCGATGCTTGTTGATTTGGTTTTGTTCACTATAAGTAGGTAGTAGACATTCAGACCAACACTCCATACCAGTTGGTGGCAGTAATGCACCATTTCGTTGTGTTCCAACCGCCAATAAAATCCCATAAAGAAGAAGGAGAACGTTTGCTAATGAGCCATTAGAATGGGAAGTAGTGGCCTTACACAATCGTTCTGATTGCCTACTTCCACTTAGCCTGCCTCAAATAAAATTTTGCTGTGATGGCAGAACAGTTTCCATTAATTATTTTAAGAACTTTGTTTCGCAAGTCAGTTTGGCCAAGATTCCATACTGTGTCAATTTTTTTTCCTGTATTGCTGTGCAGAAAAATTGCAGCTGCTGGAAGATGTCTGAGTAATGTTCTATATACTGTTATGGTAACTGTAGTTTTTCAATAAATGAATCTAGTATTTTATACGTTCAAAGAGACACAAAACCTCGTTTTAATTCATTCCGCTAGTAGTCTGTTTGGATCAAATAGAAATAAAGGCCTGCCTCTAATTCTAGCCTCCTTCCAATAATGGCCTGGATCAAGATGTACCTGAGTGAAATAAAGGGCCCGTCCTATATTAGAGGATTTACGGTAGCTAGTGAGCTGCTGTCAGTCTGGGTTGCTGCTGCTGCTACTTTTAGACACAGCAGGAAAACCTGTGGCAAGCCGGGCGATGGGAAAGAAGGAGAAGATGAAGAGAAAAAGAGAGCAGAGAAAGTGGGGACTGCTGGAAGAACTGTGGTGAANGGACTGCTGGAAGAACTGTGGTGAACTGGTGAAAGAAAAGTGAAATGGCGTGCTCAGAGATGACCCTGAACATTTAGAGGATGTTTGGCTCAACCTGCTGCTGTGAAGCAGGATTCTCCACCATGAACAGAATCAAAAATAAATACAGATCCAGGCTCAAAATGAGCTCCTTGATATGTGCTTTAGAATGACTTTGTCTCCATTCAAACCAGGTTTAAAGCCTCGGAGGGCAGCATAAAGCCCACTGCTCTCATTAAGACAGAAAAAAATAACCGTCAGTTCAGGTGTTTTATAAAATATGGGAATTAGTAAATTACTAAACTGAATTGTTGTTCTTTTAGATATTAAAATGGAAAAAAATGTTCTATTTCTTTTTTTAAGTAAATGTATAACATGGATGCATAAAAACCTCATTTTATTTCAGCAAAGAAACGGGAGAAAATAAAATAAATGTTTTCCTTTCTTATTTTTGTTATATATACATTTCATTCTGTTTGCAGCAAAGAGCCCAGTTGACATTAAAAACCTCCACTGAATCCAAATATCACTGTCCTTCATCCCACCGCCTATAAACTCTCAGTAAATTATAAACTTTAATGTTTGACTAAATTTTCACAGCATTCTGTTTTCCATAAACCTGTTTTTCTGTCCTCCTGGAGAATTTTAACTCATAGCAGTGAAGTCACCGGTATTATGTGTTCCATCCAGAAAATGACTTCACTAAATAACCCAGCATTGTACACAGGGATCAATGTGCACATTGTGTTTTCTACTCCCAGGCCTATCAAAAATATTTTTATAGATTGCCTGGGCGCGCGCTCAAATCTCAATACAATTTGCAATAAAACTCTCAGGTTAAGTGTCATCATTTATCAAGCATAAAGCAATTTTCCAAATGCTCTGGGAAACGGGGGAATTGAAAGATTCTCTTCTGTAGAAGTAAAAGTCAATCAGCTTCAGCTGCACATTTGTGCATCATTCCTTTCCAAAGTTTTATTTCTCAGCCCTCTTAGTAAAACAAATATGCATCAGCAGCGGCTCAGCGGACGCTCATGCTGCTCTAACAGATGGTTTTCTCTCCACTGTCACTTCACTCGCTGCCTCTAAAAGGTTTTATTTGCAGTGACCCCTCTAAATCTTCTCTTCATGTGTTGTCAGCAGACCACCTTTAGGGCGGAGGACCTCACTTCATAAGGTTAATGCAGAACCAAAGTTTGTAGGTAGTGATGTTATGAGATGAGCCAAGGCTTCAAGGTGTGTCTGGATTAGTCTTTTTCTGCGAAACGCGTATCGAGGTTTGCTTCATTTGGGGGAGGAGCCAAAATCAACCATACAGATCAATCAGAACAAGAACCAACCGCCTTAGAAACAGTTTTTACCCGACAGCATTACTAAATGCAACCAAAAATAACCATTAATCATCATGGATGATGTGTGTGAGAATGTACTATTCTTATTTCTTTGTTTTGTATCAGTTATTGTTATTTGTTTCTTATATTATGTGTAAATGGTGGTGA
>NW_015150901.1:102276-103758 GCF_000732505.1 Cyprinodon variegatus | reverse complement strand
GGTTCGATGTATCATAAGGCTTCATCTCACCATCACTATTTGTAGGTTAAGCAAATATTCTTTTAAAACCTGTTTTCCTCTAGACATCTGCTGTAGCATAAAGACGGAGGTTTTACAGTCATGGTCGAGGGTTTATACATAATTATGGTCTTGAACGTAGGTCTTCAACAAGGAGTCTGCAACCCCTAGGGGGTCCATGGAGGTACTGCACGGGGGTCACGAAAGTTTTGGTTGATTCGACTCCCCCCCGCATTATTTTCCACTAATTGAAATGTCTTTAAATCCACATTAACATGAATTCAACACACTAATAATCAGATAAATGCATTTAGTCATCAATGCACACATTCAGCGACACACAGGAGCTCTTTAAAGCTGGGCACCGTTTCATTCACAACACCTGTCCCATCAACCAGGAATCAGAAATACTTTAATAATCCCAGGGAGAAATTACTTTCATTACATTACTCCATCTGTAATAGAGTGACTATAGGACCAGTTTGATAGAACATAATTTTTATACAATATATACAATTAGGGGGTCCCTGCCCCATCTCGCCATCAGTTTCGGGGTCCTTGGCCTGGAAAACGTTAAATACCCTTGTCTTGAATATTAAAACTGAGCTGTTATTCATTCATTATGAGTATCGCATCAACAGGCACATATACTCTCTCTCTCTCTCTCTCTCTCTCTCTCTCTCTCTCTCTCTCTCATGGTTTAATGCTGTCTTTGTGAACAAAATGACAGCAAAAAGGTTTGTCTGCAAGTTTCCACCTGACATTTTAGCTTTAAAATTATAGACAAAGCTGTACCCACAGTTCCTTTCAGGTTTGATAAATGGCAGTTGCACTAATGAGTTCTAATGATGGATCAATATAATTTGAGGCCATTTCACACTGTGTAAACATGTTGTTTCAGTAAAAGGCATTTTATATACTTAGCAATACACAGAGAATCTAGTGGACAGGATGTCTGAACGGGAAACCCTTGCACACAGAAGTAATGGAGTGCAGAGGTAAAAGAACAGTTTATGTGTCAGGAAAACTTTGCAATAACATCTTTTTCCATTTCAGACTATCATGCCAAAACACCACACACACATTCCAGCCCGCATAGAACGTTGTAGTGCACATACATTCACACAATGCTATAAAGAAGGTATAAATGTAGCTGAAGAGGGTGAAGAGTCGGGGGGAAATGCTTTGAGACTTCTGAAATGTGAGCGCTGTATTTGTTAATTGTTGGAAAACATTGGAATATGACTTGTCGATGAACGTTTTCCCCCATCCAGTGGATAAATGAAGAGAATCGTCGCCAGTGTCTTCATTTTTTGTCATAAGAGAATTCTACCATTTTGATCCCCAACGCTACAAAGATACATGCATGGATTAGTTTTTCTAGGTCCTGCTGGGACATTAGTGCTTTAAAGGCACACTATGCAACATTTTTCAGTTAATTAATGTGTTCCATAACGTTATGGA
>NW_015150901.1:95202-100997 GCF_000732505.1 Cyprinodon variegatus | reverse complement strand
GTCATTCGCTGCTAAGCTCAAAACAACCGTGCCTGGCTTGACGGAGAAACCAGGAGAACAGCTGAGCATATTTACGACAGTGCACTTTTACTTTCGCCCTCTGGGGGGAGCCTCGCTGGAAATCAACACCGGTTGCATAGTGTACCTTTAAATTTGCTGGAAATTTCCTTAAGGCCATAAAAGGCTAAGTTAATAACTACCTTTATGTGCCTCTGAAGGTTTGTTCAAGTCTGAGTCCATCATGAAACCAAGATTTTGGCCACAATCGCTGGTTTCTGGCTGTAGCTAAAGCTTTGAGCTAACTCTGGATCTGGTCCAAAGATTCTTATCCAGTTTGGTTTTTATTAAGTTCTACAAAATGATGGTGCATCCACATATTGACCTGTTCTCAGCATCCTTCCAACAGATGGGTTCATAGTCACCTGCTGACATTGCGATATAAAGCTGTGTGTCTTCTGCATAGTTATGGTAACTGATCCGGGTGTTTGCTACAATCTCAGCTAAGGGGAGCATGCAGATGTTGAATAGGAGGGGCCCCAGAATGGAGCTTTGAGGAACCCCACATGTGATATTTCTGGTCCCTGACAGCTTGACCCACTTCTCCTGTACTCACTCTGTTTGCTTTTATCCAGCCAGGCTACATGTAGAGTTTTTAAGTACAAAAAAGTCTAATAGTCTTTATTTCTGTTCACTATTGATGGTGAGATGAAGCCTTGTGAGGCATTGAATCATTTGGCCTAATTGCTTCAATGATCCCTACAGTTCATGAAGCTTCATGTTAGCATGTCACCAGCGCAGAACCACAGTTAGTAATAAAATCTGTGATTTTTTTTTTTTTTTTGCAGTTGTTTTTCTTGTTTTTTTATTTTTTTCCCCATTTAAGTTCCTTTGAAATTGTTAATTATTGGTGTGTATAATACAATCTTTTTGAATTTTTTTGTGTGTGTAAAAAGAGAACAGTCAGTTTCGGGGCAGTGTTTTTCTACCATTTTAGTAAAATAAGCTCAAGCAGACTGTTAAATTATTTGTGCAAATTGGGTAATGATGAGCAAAATGAAAGGTTTAGTTGTTTTTATTCTCAAATAATTGTTTTTTCACAGTTTTTGTTTTTAATTTTGTTGGAAGTCATGTGTTCAACCAATATTTTGGCAAAAACCAACCAATCTAATTTGGAAGTGTTTTTACCCAATCTATATTTGTACGAGGGCAAAATAATACAAATTAATCACAGCCAAAATACTTGTTAAGTATTAGAGCAACTTTCAAACATCCAAGGTGGGTCTTGATCCATCAAGCTTAGGATTTAAAGTCAATGTCACACAGCTGGTGAATTCAGGTTAGAAAGCATTACTACTTAACACTAATGTTACAACTGTAACCAGCGGCTTGCTCAGGTTTTGATCATTATATTCTTTAATCTAACCAAAATAGTTTCAACCAAATAGATTGATAGTTTTTCCAACCAATCTATTCTTAGAATATAAACAAACTTTATCCAACTTACAGCAGCTCTCCTATAAACTCCCACATCATCTTCACTGAATACTGTGACTGTTTAAATGCCTGTTGAAGTTCAGGTTGATCTGAACCCCTTCCTGAAGTGGTCATGTGGCGAGGCTTCGAACGTCATCGTTTTTTGCTCCTCTCCTAAATGAAACAAGCCTCGATACACGCTTTGCGGAAACGCCCCCTCCCCTACTCGCCACATGCCTCGAAGCCTCGGCTCATCTCAAAGCATCACTACTTTCCACACTTTCTGTGCAGGAGGCAACCGTAGGAAAAATGCGAACCCTGTCAGTGGTCTAACAACACTGAGATGGCCATCCAAAGCCAACACTGATCAACAAGCTTTGAAAAAGGTGTTTGTGTCTAATTATAAGGTGCAAAGGCAGCAACCTTATAAAAGGACAAAAAAGTCTTAACATGCAATAAAGTAATTGTTGCATTAACTGACAGCTGCATTAGCGCATTAATAACACATAAGTGTTAATTAATTGACTGTTGGTTGAGCGTTTCATTTCCACTTGAACAGAAGAAATTTCAGTTTTGGTTGATTTTGAAAGAAAGCCCTAGTGGACTGAAGGAAGACAGTATTTCCCATGAGCAGCAGTGCATAGTGCTGTACAATCCTGATTTCCAGTCCCCTGCAGGTGGATTGAACTACATTTCTGTTTCCACTGGCAGTTTGAAAGATGAAAGGTGATGAGGTAATGAATCTAACTGGTGAAACAATGTCAGATGACGTTGATAAAAACAAAAGCCATATTTACACTACCCCTCTGAATCCGATCCATGCCAAAGACAGACTAACAGTAAATTTATTAGTAATCTGAATCAAGCTTGGATCAGGTAACCATGCCAAGCTTGGTTCTTACAACCATTTACCGTACACATAACGCTAGCATGGTTACTCGTCTCCTATCAATGATCCAGGACACTACAGCTCCCAAGGTGGGAATAATGCAAACAAAAATGGCAACACCCATAACATTCAGGATCTTATGTGCCTGGATAGCGTCCACCGCCCAGATTTCACTGAGCGTCGGTCCCTGCATCATCCCAGGTCACACTACCCTCTTTTGATGCCATTTGTTGTTTAATGTTAAAGCGATACAGACCCCCTCAGGCCATGACACAAAAGTTAGAAAAATGTTTTATACATGTAGAAAAGTTACTTAGTTTTGGTTTATGATTTCATATTTTAAATAACCTATACATGTATCTTACATTGTTTTTTTTCTTACAACATACAATCAAAGATATACAAGAGAATAAGCTGAGAGCAGTGGTGTTAAAAGTAAACACATTTGTTACTTAAGCAGAAGTATAGATACTGCAGTTTAAAAACACTCTGGTAAAAGATGAAGTATCAATTTGACCTCTTTACTACGGTAAAAGTGAAAAAGTATGTGCTCCAAAAACTACTTAAAGTATAAAAGTATAAAGTAACCTTAAAAAAAAAAAAAACAGCCAGAT
This sequence comes from Cyprinodon variegatus, assembly GCF_000732505.1. Classification (NCBI taxonomy): domain Eukaryota; kingdom Metazoa; phylum Chordata; class Actinopteri; order Cyprinodontiformes; family Cyprinodontidae; genus Cyprinodon; species Cyprinodon variegatus. Next base: position 98,021 of record NW_015150901.1, on the reverse strand, counting down.
GTCACTATATGACTTAAAAGCTAAATTTTTCGACTATTTCAAAGAATTTTCTGAGATAGGCCCAAGGATGAGGGAGGTCTTGTTGGTCTCCGTCTCCTTATACGCTCTCATCTGTGTCCGACCTTTCAGACATTTCGACATCTTTTTCCTGAATCCGACATTGCAGCATGGCATAGACAATTCACATTTGCAGTTTGAAGAACACCTGCTTGCTTCTGATGATTTCCTTTAGAGTGTTTGCGTCATATGACTCATCCAATCACACTAGTTTTCACTAGATGTGGATGGACATCTAGTGATGGACATTTACAAACATTAAACCGAAGCCAAGAGTAACGAGTAAGATTTGTTTTTAAAAATGTAAGGAATAGAAAGTACAGATACTTGTGGGAAAATGTAATGAGAAGAAGTCAGAAGATGGAAGAAAAATAAGTAATGGAGTAAATTATATGTAACAACCCTTAAAAGGATGAAACAAACTCAGGCCTAAAAAATAAATGTTCTTTATTAAACAAACAAAGAAATCATTTCCCCTCTTTCTACTCTTTCTCTTTCTTCATCACTTATAGCATTAAGGTAGACAATATAATATTTACACTCTGACATTGGTGGATGGTGGACAAACCTGCGGGACAAACCCGCATGGAGAGTGAACAAGGAAAAAACAAACAAATCAATGAAAAAAAGATAAGAAACAAAACAGTTAGTCCGCCCTAACAAGTGAATAACGGGACCAAAGACACCAAACAGGGTCGGACTAACTAAAATAAGCAAAACATAAACCTAAGGACAGCAGGAGCAACAAAAACCATCCCTGTAAACAAACATAAAACACCAAATTACAAAAAAAAATACAATCAAAGTATAATTTTAATAACTACTTTAAAATCTCTAAAAAATACCTGTATTACGTACATTACCCTCATCTGCCTGCATACACAGCCTGGTCTAAAAAACCCGCAGGGCCTCCTAACAAAGAAAAGAACGGTTAAAACATACATTTGTCATAATAAAAATTCAATATAACCCACACTCTTTAAAAACACTCACCCACATTCTTGACGAGTCTATAAGATGTGTGGAACCAAGAGGCGTCCTGGTGTCCCATGGAAACTGACACCTTCCAAAAAATGCTTGCAGCTTCCACTTTTATACTGCCTGGACAATGCCCACCATACCACCTGCAACATATAGATACCTAAATGGTTACCTAATATAGAATAATATAGTATGACCCTCAGTGCTATTGGTTATCGTTAATTAATAAGTGAAACAAAGATTTTACCAAAATTGTATCAAAGAGGTTCTGAAACCACCCCATTGCTTCCACAGAAACTAAAGAGTCTGAGAACCTGTTGCTTGGTGACAGATTTATTAGAGACCGATGGTTTCTGGATGATTGATGTTCCAAATGGGTTTCCAGCATTTCACATGCACGTTTGCATTACAAAGCTGCGGCAAGTTGAGGCCTCCTGTTGCACAGACCGAATCAAACACCGCTCTTAGCTTTCTCCACTACGCTCAGCAATTGCTCTGCATTTTGAAACAGCAGCTTATAATCAGTCTGTCCAGCCTACTAGCTTTTAATCTTGCACCCCACTTTTGCCTTTCTTTCTATCCCCATCCACTCACCCTTATTATGCATCAAGCTTTTTTCCCAACAATACTCTGTCTCACACTCAGCCCCTCCATTCATCTTTTTATTATTTCTATGACTCATCGTCATGAGTTTTCTAACCCTCCACCTGTGCCAAAGGCACACTTTACCGCTCTACTCTCTTGCTGTGCTTTCGCTCTTTTTTCTTTTATCAGAGCTAACCCTTAGAGGATGATGGGAGTGCAGTAGGTGCTGGCAAAGAGCCGCTAAACCCAGAAAACCTCAGCCTAGAGTAGAAACTATCACTATGCTTAATGGACTTATGGCCTGCAATTTTACATTTAGATTAAATTGATTTAATGTTTGATAGTTTTTTATAAGATGTGTCATTTTAAAAGATCTTATTCAGAGCCATTTTTTTAAATAGAAAATTAGTCAAGCAACAACACGTACTGACTTCCTGTAGGTCAGGCTCTGATTGGTGGAATAGAGACAGGAGTAGAGGTGGTGAAGTGGGCTACTGTTAACATGGTGTTAGTAAGGCGCGCTAATGTTAGCATGGTGTTAACATGGTAGGCTAATTTTAGCTTGGTGATACCAAGGCCGGCTAATGTTAACATGCTGACAGCAAGGTGGGCTAAGGTTAGCAGGGTGATAGAAAGACTGGCTGATGTTAACATGGGCACATGCGTTCTCGTGTGCTCATGTGTCGTAAACGTCATCAGCCTCAGCCCTAGCTAGCAGTGTTCCAATTCACAAGAACAGTACGCCGAGAACAGACATCGGGCGTTTCTCAATATGCGTTCTTGAGCGTTCTCGTGTGCTCGTGTACTCGTGACACGTAATCAGCCTCAGCCCGAGTCCCATTCCAATTCTCGAGAACGGCAGATCGAGAACGCATCAAATCCCCGGATGTTGTTCTCACCCCGCCCTCTTTATCGAGCATGCATCAGNGATGTTGTTCTCACCCCGCCCTCTTTATCGAGCATGCATCAGTGCAGACTTGTGCGTTCTTCAGACTGACCGCTTCCCCAGAATGCCCCGCGGCCGCAGCTTGATTCGAGACAGCGCTCACAGTGTTAAGTTATACGTTTTGAAATCGTTTGAGGCAATAACATTATACATTGAAGCCTCCCTGTGTGGTCTGTGTACAGAGTTAGTGCGAAATAAAAAAAATAAGTCCGACGTTGAGCGGACCAGAGTGACCAGCAGACCTCCGAGG
>NW_015150901.1:89507-93031 GCF_000732505.1 Cyprinodon variegatus | reverse complement strand
CAGGAGAGGAGCCTGATAACTAAAATCGGAAACAGACAGCAGCAGAAACATTCAATGCCAAAAAAATATCTGAATCCAAGCAATAGCTGAGAGCAACGTGTAGCTGAAGAAGGTTTTTAATAAGGTCTGTTTCAGCAGCAGATCAGAGCTTCTGTTTGGATGATCTGCTGCCTCTGTCATTAAAACGCTACAACTCCCCCAGGTGGGTAATGCTCTACTGGTGTAATACAAATGAGCACAAGGTTAAAAAATGTAAGTTATAAACCGTGTGAAATGTAGGTCTGTATTTTAGTATTTTAATGACTATTCATGGCGTTTGTAGGAGCCGGGATATGGGCCTGAGGGAGCGTGAAAGAATTATTCATCTCCAGATGTACCACACACACACAGCCTTGTACTCTTCAAGTTGTTCACGTGCAAAAGTGATTCTAGATACGTGAATTCCTTTCTTTCTGTGAAAATCCTTCCAGCATCAACATTCCCAGAGATGTGTGCACAGTTCTTATGTAGATGAGGAGAAGCAGCCTATTTTAGAAATAATGCAGCTGATTTGCATCCTGATTGAGTCTTAGCAGTGAAACTGTGTCAGTTTCTGATCAGTCATCCCCCCAGCATGCACACGCCACTGGTTTTGGGACTGAAAATCATATAGTATATATATATATATATATACGCTTTACCAGTATACCCTGCAGGAATAATAAAAGCTGGCCAGAGGGGGAGGTACAGGCCACAGGTGTTAAGACACGAAAGCTCCTAACCATGCATCGAGGGTACCAGCCCAAATCCAGTACTGTGCAAAGAGGCTGAGACAATCCAGCACATAAATGCAGGGTGTAAGATGCTGGCAGGGAAAGCTTACATGGAGCGCCATAACCAAGTGGCTAGAATAGTATTGAGGAACATCTGTGCAGAGTATGCCTGACACCACAAGGTCAAAGTGGGAAACCCCTCCAAAGGTGGTAGAGAATGATCAAGCCAAGATCCTGTGGGACCACCAGATACAGACAGACTGAATAGTAATGGCAAACCAACTGGACATTGTGGTGGTGGACAAAAAGCAGAGGAAAGCCGCTGTGGTTGTCATAGCAATGCCAAGGGACTGCAACATCAGGATAAAGGAACATGAGAAACTAGAGAAATGCCAGGGGCTCAGAGAAGAGCTGGAGAAAACCTGAAAGGTTAAGGCATCAGTGGTACCCGTGGTCATTGGGGCCCTCGGGGCCCTAATACAGTATGTCATATTAAATTAAGCATTCATTTCCACATGTTTTGTTCCTATCAATTTAATAATAATATCGTGCATGCTCTTATCGAGAGCAAGATGGGAGAAGCTGTAGGCTTTGCTGTTTGCAGGTGGTCTGGAGCGCAGCGGGCGGTGACAGAGGATGTGGGATATCAGGGTAACACAGTGTAGCTGCGTCCAGCCGGCTGTGATAACAAACCTTCTCGTCTGTTTTAAAACTTGTGCACTCTGCTCCTCATCTATAAGTTAACAGCTGTTTCTGTCTGCAGCATGCTCACACACTCTTTTTACCATAATAATAGTTTATATGCAACTTTTCCCCCGTCATTCATAAAACGGTAAAGTTGGGGACATTTCCGGGGCCAGTTTTAGCCAGGGACAGGTGGTCGAAAACGGGGACTGGCCCAGGAAAATTCGGGGTCACCATACTTCACATGCTCTGAAAGTTAGCATGTCTGCATGTAAAAGCAAGCTAGTTGCTATTTACTGTTATAGAGAGCAAATAATAGAGAATATATCTTCCAGAATTACTGTTAAGCAGCTGTTTGACTGACATCTGTGGATAATAGTGTATTTGAAATAAAATTAGGTTTTTAACTTTATGTTTTCAGTAACTATTTACCGTTGTTCTTATTGTTTTGTTTTTGGGTATACAATGAAAGCTGTTAGTTACCATAGCAGTGCTTCTGTTAAAACATGAGGAGATGCCGATCAGGACAGATTCTGGTCTCATTAATGACAGGCAGTGTGAACAGAAAGCTCACAATAGAAGCACTGATGTCTGCGTGACTGACGGGTGTCTGTTTAACACCCACACAGTCTGCAGCTAGGCATAATGAACACCGAGTGCTGAGCTTTGGAGAACAACCACAGCAAGTTATCCCGTGAAATATCTGTCCAGCAGCTGGGGCCATGTTTCCTCCCAGCATTATGAGCAAAGCGGGCATTTTCTCTGAACAGCGGATATTAAATGTGAAGTGGGCCTCAGACAATCCACTCAGCTTTGCTTTTGCTCTTAAGCAGAAAAGCAACATCACTGGCTGTCTAAACACTTCCATGTTTGGGTGTTTTTGGACTAAAAATGGAACCTAAAACAAGCAGATCTGCTCTGCAGCACATAAACCAGAATAATCACACGTTGCTCGTTTTGTTTGCATTCAGGAAACCATGAAACCAGTTGAAATAAGAGAGAAACTAAGCTGAACTATTTCCACAATATGATTTCACTTTGTGTTAAAGATCATGTTAACCTGTTCATTGCTGCTGCATTGATCATCTTAAAACAAATAATTAATCAATTTCTTGGTTGTCAACTACAATTTGCATTGTAATTGAGATTTCAGTTTCAATACAAACTGCTCATCACATACATTGGGGTGGGGGGCACTGACAGGGGGAACAATATGCTTAGGCCATGTGTGCCACAGAACGCTGCTGTTGGCATTGTTATGGTTGCCAGGGGCCCCCACCAAGAGGCAGTCCCCTATAGCGCTGCCTTTATCTCTGTGGAAAGATAGGAGCACATTGGGGAGGGAGAGGAGGAAAAAAACATATCTCACTTTATTCTTGACAGGATACAGTTTGAGATATCGAAAAAAAAACCTCAGCACAAGAAAAGCACATAGAAACATGACACAAACATTTCAGCAGCGGGTCACATTGTAGGCTGGAGCCACATGAAAGTTAATCTGACATTTGAGCATCAGTTGTGTGTGTATGATGAGTGCCTTCCACAGGCCGTTGTCCAATATTCCAAATTGTTGGGCTTTTTGCTCAAAAGCGAGCGTGCACATCCAAGATCATACCCCATCTCACCTTTGAGTTCTACCACGGCAGCCGGCCTGCGTTCATACGGCTCAGCTCATGGTCCTGCTCGTTCACAGTCTTTGTGAGTGCGTCAACCGCTGCCGGCAGCCTGATGAATGCCTAAATGGCCACCGGCATCCTCTGTGATTATAGATACATCAGGTATCCTCCAAATCCAAACAAGAAAAATCCGAGTATCATAAAACCGAAAATCCATACATCTTCGATATCCTCCACTGACAGCATTGTAAAACACACCATCCTCCAAGCCTTCCAGGAGTCCAAGGTTTATCTGACAAAATATGTCCCAGCAGGACAGGAAGGGTCTCCTCTTCTCTGTCTTCCAGTTGAGAAAACTTGATCAACTGCATTGAGAGACCAGCTGACCAATCCATTGTTTGAATTTGCTTGATATGAAGAGAGGGCTCAGAAAGACAGGACTTATGGATGAATGCATTAAGGAATTGGAAAT
>NW_015150901.1:82414-83676 GCF_000732505.1 Cyprinodon variegatus | reverse complement strand
AATTACAATATGGTCACAGGTAGAGCTCAATAAACTACAAACTCATCTAAAAGATCTGTAACTTACATCAACTGGTGAACCTAAATGATAGATTATAGCTGTTGCTCACAGATTAGCTGATGAAAACACACATTTCAAGTTATTAGCAGTTAGAGTATTATAAGAGCAGTGATTATTGAAAGACGACATGCAGCCTGTGGGACTGCTTAAACTAAACCTTTGTCTGCTTTCTAAGCTCCTCTTGATTATCTTCCTAGTTCAGATCAGGCCAGTTTGCAAACCAGTCCATCCCAGTAATGCCATGGGTATTACAGCTGATATTGATACATTTAGCAGGTTGGATAGCTGCAGTCGGATGTGAAAATGAATTCCAATCTTTATAAAAGTCATCCTTCGTAAATGTTCCTCTGCTGACTTTGAAGTTGACACAGTCAACCCTGGATTTAGTGCCTCTCCACTCCACCTTGAAATCAAATATTTGCACTTATTCTCCCTGGATCTTTGACTTTTCTTTGTTATTTTTGCTACTGCAGAGGGAGCCACTGTCAGATATGCTTGCCCAATTCTGTACCTGCGCTCATGTGGGTTTATTATGGTAAATATGCACCGAAGGGCTTTACTGTATATCCTAAACAAATTGAAAATAAACAGAATATAAACAGAGCTGTAGAAATTAATAATTGTTCAGACAACATTTTCTTGCAGCCAGACTGAGCTACTGACATTTAATAGTAAATTCATTTAGCAGGACGATGGGGCTTTAAAGTCTGGAGATGCTGCAGACGTATAGACCCACTAATAGCCTCCATCATCAGGAAGCTGCATCTTTATTGATAACAGTGGACAGTGTGAACATCCGGCTCATTATCCAGTCTCCTTCTGGTTCATTTAGTTAACCAGAGGCTACAATTAGAGTCTGGTTGTTAGCAAAGGGATGAATCTGCATCTGAAAAAGAAGCTGTGCTCATCAGACATAAGCCGCGCGTCACATGAAGCCCCACAGCTGGATGTAAATCTGGAGATTCACCATTAGGCAATACTAGGCAGTAGCTTGGGGCCCAAGTTGCTGGGGGCCCCATAAAACCCTGTTTACATGTATGGTTAATACAACTATTCCTTATTTGAGCATATTATTAATGTTTTTGATAAAAAGCGTTTCGCTAAAATGCCATCAGAAAGCATGTAATATTAAGTGTGTCTCAGCCCCTCCTTCAGTGTCCACCATATTGGATCAGTCCATTTGCTGCACATATTCAGAAAGG
>NW_015150901.1:79913-82073 GCF_000732505.1 Cyprinodon variegatus | reverse complement strand
GACTGGGTTATTTACTTTTGCCGTCGCCTTTTTGAAAACACAGGAAGGAGCAATCAGCTAAGTGGAAATAATCTTTCATTCCTTTAGAGACAGCATGAAAAGTCAGCTGAGTACAAAACATAGAGAGGAAAACAACAAGAACAGGGACAAGAAGAGAGGGACAAAACCTAGAACAGATAATGTATGTCTATTCTATTAAAATTTCTATATCTGTATAATGGGTCTGTTTTACATGTATGTGTTGTCTTCTCAATTTAGAGGGCCCCCTGCCTGTTTTTGCCTAGGGCCCCAAATTTCCTAAATCCGCCCCTGTCTGCATCACCGGTGCTGATTCTAAAGGTGTCACTCATCCAGGGTCTCCCGTTTGTTATTTAGGAAAGAAGAATCAATATTTCATGAAGTCTGCTTGGTACCTGGTTCTCTATGCTCAGCTGACAGATGTAAACCAGCACTGGGTCTTCTGCTCTGCTGGGAAACAATAAGCATCAGCTGACAGTGCAGGAGATGACTCGCTTTCAGGGATGTGAGACTCAGTAGATCGTTTTTCCTTCCTGCCACTGAGACTCACTGAAAGCAGGTCCTCAGGTCAGGACCCAGCATGTGAGAGTAACCACCTTGATGCCTGTCAGGGCTTTTTTCTTTTAAAGAGGCACAATAAAGGGGTGGTTCTTAAAACTGAAGTGCAAGAAGAGGAAATGCACTAAGATTGAACAGATCTCTCTGGTTAAACAAGATTATATCAAATGTGAAAGTTTTGCCTGCAGAAATATATGTGCAGATAAGTTTCAGAGTCCCTAATTTTTGAAGGACTACTTGCTTAAAGTGTTTTATTTTTAGTTAAAGGTATATATGAGGCAGTTTTTATTTAACAAGCATAAAATTGATGAATATTTATGGACTGGTGGTGGCCTGAATAATATAAGCTTATAAAACTATATCTATTTATGTAATAAAAATGAGCAATAACTAGCGTCTAGCTCAGTGTCCCATTCCTGGAACATTTTAACAAGTTTGTTAGTTCAAAGGGATGGAGGGACACGTGAGGCTTTATGCTACAGATAACGCTGTATGGTTGTACAGACCATAACATAACTTTCCTGTAATGAAATAGATATTTCTAATTAATCTTTAACATTATATTTTTCTAATTTTGAAAACGCTATAGTGTTATAACTCACCACAGGGATTTCAGAACAAAAATGTAATAAATTATACATTAATATGTTATTTGCTGTCACTGCAAACTGAAAGTCTCCATCTTCAGTCTCAAATTTATGCAGACAGCTTTTTGCTACGGCAGCTGAGAGCTGAAACAGTAATGCCTGTAGAGATATTCATTAACAAAATGTGACTGGGCAAGGTTAGGACTTTAGAAAATAGGAATCCTCTACAGACTAATAAAATACTATTTATCAAATCATCAATGTAATCAAACTTCATCATCAGTTGACAAGGAAGGTGATTCAGGCGGTGTGGAAGCCATTTTATTACACGTCTTCCATACTGTTAGGGTCAGCGGTTACTGGAGGGAGAGAAGGATGTGGGGGTGCGAGGGTCATTGTCGCTGCAGTCTGACCATTAGATTTCGCTTAAAAAAGGTCAAAAAAGGAAAAAAAGTTGATTGCATCGACTCATTGAGTCGAATGTAATCCCTCACACTAAGCATGCTTGTAGTGACAGTGGAGAGGAAAAACTCCCTTTTAACAGGAAAAAACCTCCAGCAAAACCAGACTAAGTGTGAGCGGCCATCTGCCGAGGCTGACTTGGGTTCAAGGAGACAGAAGCAGAGATACAAAAAGCAGCTGTAAAAGGCGGCCCCATCCAGGAAACATACAGCCAGGCAGACGAGCTCCGAGCCAGCCCACATGCCAATGGACGAAGAGAGCACATCCAGTCAGTCACAGTCAGAGAAACAGGACTACAATGAAAAACATGGCAATCTCTAACATCTACTGTATAAACAAAGGTGTTGATGGCAGCAGCACAGCCGATATTTCTCTCCAGGATAGAGTCACAGCCAAACAGGAACAGACCAGATGAAGCTACTATGGGAAAAAGCTGAGAGAGCAGAATGTTATAGATTGTACTAATAGATTCTGCAGAGTGGGAGAATAGATATAGAATGGAGCAGAATAATGAAATGGGGGTCCCTATGTCCTC
>NW_015150901.1:74680-79458 GCF_000732505.1 Cyprinodon variegatus | reverse complement strand
TAAACCTGCAGATTGAGAGCGAAGTGCTCTGTTAGGAACATAAGGAACAATCAGATCTCTGATATCAGATGGAGCTTGGCCATTTACAGCTTTATATTTGAGAAGAAGGATTTTAAATTCTATTCTGATTTAAATTTTATTCAGTTTGAATAACATTAGTGGAAAAACTTTCTGACAATACAAAGTGTAAATAGCTGAACAGATTATTTTGAGGTGAGCATGATTACAGAATAATAACCCATCTTGGCAGACGACACACTGCATTGACTCCTCATTTCTCTGTTTGGTGGCAGAAGACAAACAATAATGAGATAAATGGAAGCAGTGCTCAGAATCTAATGTTGCTCTTTGGTTTTGAAGGTAATCCGTTACTTATAAGGATGAGCACCTCGCCAAACGACACACACGGTGAGAACGGACAGCCCCGAGCTGCTCCCCAGACACTGAATGGGATGCAGCTCTCGTCAAATGTTTGTTTAAGTTGTTTCACCCAAATGAGCTTTTAATTACAGTAGTGCTTTCCGAAGTGAGGCAGAAAATGTGGCCCCATCTGCATAAAATCACCCTTGTTACTGCCAGCGCCGCAGTCAGCGTTTTCATCTCCCGCAGTTCCCTCTCTATTAAAGTCTACATCCCTGTAAGATCAATGATTAAAGGAGTAATTAACTTCTTCCACTGGTGGGAAGTTGTAATAAATATTCCATAAGATTAGATGTGGGTGGTAAGAAGACTGATTTACTCTAATAGATGCACCAAAGAAGCTGCCCAAAGTATAATTAAAGACATAGTTTTAACCCCCAAAACCATTTGCAATTTTCACTAATAGTAGGAGAACCTGATTTCATTATGGTTTCATATGGAGACAGATTTCCTCCAGCTTTAACTTTTTCTAAAGTGCATTTTGTTTCTAACTTCTGTGGAAAAAAACTATGGCATCAGAACCAGAATCTGAAACTGCATTCACATGTTTTTATAAAATGGTCTTTTGTAGGGCTGGATATATTCGCCAAGGTTCTGAATCGATTCGATTTTGATTAATTCAGTTCTAAATCGATTAATTTAGATTTGATCTGTTTTTACACTAATGAAAGTGGTTCAACTATGTTTCAAAATTCTCATGTATTTTGTTTTTTCCTGTCACATTAAACACAAAGTGCAAACTTGTAAATCAGACAGTTTAAACGTGAGATGTGAACAAAACTAACTATCTATATAACTAACAAAGCTATATTTGTAGATGTCTGGCTTGAAGTAATCTTGAGTGCATCTTTCCTGCTTATTTGAATGTGAACGTCACGCGTCACTATAAAATGAATCGATCTCATTCCCTAGACATCGATTTTGCAAAAATGTAAAGGAATCGATTCAAAATCGATTAAATCTATTTTTTTACCCAGCCCTAACCCGTAGTGTGTCTGGGCTCTCCCTTAGAGGTAGGGTGAGGAGCTCAGTCATTCAGGGAGGACTCAGAGTAGAGTCGCTGTTCCTCCACAGCGAGAGGAGCCAGTAATGGTGGCCGGGGCATCTGGTTAGGATGCCTCCTGGACGTCTCCCTGGTGAGGAGTTCCAGGCACGTCCCACCGGGAGGAGGCCCAGGGGGACAACCAGGGCAATGCTGGAGGTACCATGTTTCTCGGCTGGCCTGGGAACGCATTGAGATTCCCACAGAGGAGCTGGTTCATGGATGGATGGATGGATGGATGGATGGATGGATGGATGGATGGATGGATGGATGGATGGATGGATGGATGGATGGATGGATAATGGATGTATGGACTGTTTTTTTTTCATTCCGTAAAAGTTAAAAAATATCCACTGGACTTGGTTTCCAAGATTTGAAGACATTTCGCCACCTCTCCAGGAAGCTTTCTCAATTTCTCATTTTTGAATTGAGAAAGCTTCCTGGAGAGGTGGCAAAACGTCTTCAAATCTTGGAAACCAAGTCCAGTGGATATTTTTTTAACTTTTACGGAATGACTATGACCTGGATGACTGAGAACCTTCATCAGCAGACTTTTTTTTCCCTCCTCTATTATGTTTATGCCAGACTTGCTATATGTAGCTAAATGGGATCAAATGCATTTCTTTTTCAGCAGCAATTTTCTTTTTTGATAAACTAAAATAAATGTTTAACCTTCAAACTGTGGCCCTAATGTAGCTCCATCAATACCCTTGCTTAAATGTCCTAGTTCTCTGTGTGGTTTGTGTTGGACACAGTTAAACACCTTTAGGTTTAAAGTTCCCTTAATTATGGAGTGGAAGGAAGGAGATGATTTTCAACATTTGAAAATAAGAATCATTAGTATTTTCCTCCCTTTTAATCTGAAACATTTATAAAAGTCCAGTGCCGTCAGCTGGCCTTTAGAAGTTACATAATTAGTAAGCAATTGTCCACCTCCTTTTAATTAAAATTTAGTTTAAGTGGTGCTGTTCTCCAGGCATCGAGAAGAGCAAGATAAACAGCAGAGAAAGGCAGGGATAGCGCTGTGGAAAAGTTCAAGCAAGGTAAGGTCATTAATCATTAGAAAACATCATGGAAAGAAAAGTTCTGCAACCAGTTGGTGCTGTTGGCTTCAGATGACCGACATGGCAAAGACTCCAAGGACCAGAGAACTTGTAAAGACTGATTTCATCACAATTTAAAATGTGTGCATGATTCCGCCAGCAACATCTGACCCAAATATCTTTACTGATGTGTTAGTATGTTAAGCTGGATGAAAACAGAAATGTGATGCAGAGCACCTGTAGGCCGAGGCGTAGCCAGAACATTTTTATAAGGTTGGCCAGGCAATAACCAATGTACACTGAGGGGGGCCGAAAGTGGATCAGCGCCAGAACCTCAGGGTTAATCTGCAGTGTTCCAACAGGAAAATTAACGAGCAAAACATCCATATTTTCTAAATGAAGACAAACTATACTTTCAAACAGCCTTTGATCGATGCACATATTCAAACATGTCTGCTTTCTAGATAAAAGGAATAGTGGATAAAATTCTTTCAGGTTTGAGTTCTGGGCCAAACATCTTTTCCATTGTCATTACTTACCTACTTTTGTCATTAATCATTCAGCATAAAATTGATATTTACTATTAATATCTAAATAAATTGATAGTTTAATAGGTTTTTATTTAAATAGTTATTTATCTATGATTTTACTGAAGACTCCTATATTACTTGCAGAGACAGACCATTTTCTCTTTACCCCATAAAAAACAAAATCTGCTTCTGAAAAGAGCAGGATTCTGTACTTATTATCTTTAATGTTAGTATATTGATGTGCATAATTATCCACAATGTTTTTATTGTCAAGTAATTGTTAATATATGATCAATTTTAATGTTTTGCATATTCCACTTGAGAGTATTACCGCTTCCACCATCCACCAGCATTAGAGGAAAAGAAATAGTAGGGGTGCCGCAGGGGTGGTCAGTGATTGGCTAAGGGTGGCCATCGCCACCCCTGGCCCCCCATCTAGCTCCGCACCTGCCTGTAGGCTGAAACAAGTGTCATCAGTGTCTGTTGATGGGTGGACAACCTCAAAACCAAGTTTTAAAGAATCTAGAGATACAGTTCTTGCTTGTTTGGACATATGAATGAGCTGTTAAAGTTGTTCAAATTAAACAAGGCAAAAATGTTTTTCTCAAATTGAGCCCTTTAGACAAGTAATCTGTTTGTAATTTCATTAAGGATCCCCATTAGCTGTTGCCATGGCAAACAGCTAGTCTTCCTGGGATCCAGATTAAAAACAGACAATACAAAGCACAGTCACAAATATTACATTTCCAAAAATGTCATTTCTCAACAAATAGTTTAGAAATTATCAGGGAATGAACAAGTAAAATAAAATATCCAATTAAACAAAAACACTTCAGGGCATCAAACAGAGTCTCTTTTTAAAAGATAATTTGCTTTTAGTGCAGCAGATGTATCAAGGGTGATTATTTGAAATATACAATGATCTATATATAGAAGATCTCTTTATAGCATTGCTCTTTGGACCTGGTAAAAAAAGCTGCCCATATCCTGGCACCTCTAGTGTTATGATGATGAACAAAATTAATTAAACAATGTAGACAACTGGTTAGTTTAAAAAAAAAAAATTGAGATTCAATTCAGTTTATTTCTAAAGCTCCAATTTACAGAATGTCTTCTCAAGTCACTTTATAGATCCAGATCAATCAGATCATCCAATCCGATTAAAGGTTCCAAGTTTCTATCAAAGGAAAATCAGCTGATTGGATCCAGTCATTGACTTTAATGGATTTTCTCCTCATGGATGAGCAGGTAGCTGTGCCGCTATGTCTGGGAAAGAAACAGGACTACACTGGAAAACAGGCCAAGCTCTAACATCTGTAAACAAAGGTGTTGATGAGAAAAAGCAGAGAGAGCAGAATGTTAGAGATTGAACTAACAGATTCTGCAGAGTTGGAAAATAGAGATAGAATGAAACAGAAATGATTAAAAAGGGGTCACTATGTCCTCCTGTAGTCTAAACCTATAGCAGCATGACTATAGAGATAGCTCAGGATAATCTGAGCCACTCTAACTATAAGCTTTATCAAAAAGGAAAGTTTTAAGCCTAGCCTTGAAAGTAGGTGTCTGCTTCACGGACTAAAACTGGTAGTTGGTTCCACAGGAGAGGAGCCTGATAACTAAAAGATCTGCCTCGCATTCTACTTTTAGAAATTCTAGGAACCATTAGTAAACCTGCAGATTGAGAGCGAAGTGCTCTGTTAGGAACATAAGGAACAATCAGATCTCTGATATCAGATGGAGCTT
>NW_015150901.1:72207-74055 GCF_000732505.1 Cyprinodon variegatus | reverse complement strand
GGGAGCATGTATAAAGTAAAGAGAATTGGTCCTAGCACCGATCCCTGTGGTACTCCACAGGTAACCTTTGAACATAAGGAAGATTTTATCATTAGCATGAAAAACCTTACATTTGATCTAGATCTATAGATCTAGATGTCATTGTCTGTTCAGTTACATTGGGTTGCTCTATATACACTACATTACAGAGTCCAAATGTCCCACAGGTTTCTGAGTTGGACTAACAGAGAAGCCTAAAACACCAAAGAACTGTTTCTTATTTTATGGAGCAATAATCAAAGTTTAAGTCTTTTGAGAGAAAAGCTGAAATAGTTTTTACTTAACCACAGTTTTATAAACCATATAGTATAGCATGATTTCATCAGCATAAAGTGATTACGCATATTCCTAAACTGCTGGATTACCTGCCCAACACAGAATAATTTTATACCACATGGACATTTTTATAACTTTTTTTTTTTTTTTTACCCAATCTGTTCCTCTAATAATCTTATTATTCTGTGTGTGAGCAGGGTGCCAAAGACCTTAAGTGTGTGGATGAAATCTATTATCTGTGGTTCTATGATACCAAACCACAGCAGGCAGGTATTCCTAAAACAATAACTGAGACTGGGAGCTGTTTATTAATTAGCTCTTATAACCAGGTGGGGTCCTGTAGTTTAGATAAAATCTCTTCCTTTTTGAACACTAACCTTTGACACCTACTGACATTGTTTTTTAGTCAAACAAATCTTTATTTTCTCAGCAGCCTGCTATGCTCTGGTTGGTGTGTTTGTGTTGAAGGAGTGAAGGTAAACAGTGGTTGTGATGTGAGACTAATTGAGAATTTTGTTTTAGCAGAAAACAAACTCATTATTTTTCCTAGTGTGTAATGATTTGTTTTCTTAAACACATTATTATACATTAAGCTTTTACAGGAAACAGCCAGTATTTTCCAGGGTCTGATTTTTAAAAGGAAACACATTAATTTTCAGGTCAGCTGTACCTCCCTATCCTTTGTAGGAAATTGCCCTAATAACTAATATTTTTCTCTTAGCCAGTTGTAGAGAATGTCCACATAGAGCTGCAAAGCTGGGTACACATTGACTTGTGTTTGCCCAGAAGATATGAAATAAAAGCAAGTTAAACTGTAGAGTTATTTGTCTTGTCCACTGCAGTGCATTGGTTGCCCGATAGCGACCTGGGAAATGAACTGCAGAGTTTTAAGCCACTGAATGTCATTTCCAACCATGAAATTTTGCTGAATGGACTTCATATTATTAATGTCTAAATGTTGTGACTCTGTGGTGGCCTAAAGTGCTGGCATTTAAAATGCATTAATGTTTTTTTATTCATTTTATGATCAAAAGTTTATTCCGCTGTTGTTTTCTCCCGTTACTTGTGCTAAAGGAACTATCCGTGGTCCTGAACTACCTAATGCTCTCCTTTGAGTTTACATGCCACAGGATAAGCACATGCCTCCAGCTCCTGTACAATTCTCTGCAGTACTGCTTTTTATGTATCTAACAGTCACAGATTAAAAAAAAAAGTAACACAGCTTTGAACTGCTCGTGTTAAAGGAAATGTCTGCTCATATTCAGAATTCAAACTTCTGAAAGTACTTTAAATATGAAATTATTAATTTTAATTAAGAGTAATTTTCATTTAAATCTACTTTACTGGAGGCATCCATGTTTGTCAAAGAACACTACTGCCACCTACCTGTGTGATGTCATGGTGCAGTATCGGCTATTGAGCTTTTACCCTACTTTCACTTTTATCAGATGTATTCCAACATCCAACTACCATGCACGTGGGCATTGTCAGTTAAATTATAGCTCTGGTGAATTTCAATGGTGAAGTCCTCTG
>NW_015150901.1:54288-71365 GCF_000732505.1 Cyprinodon variegatus | reverse complement strand
AACTGTAAAGTGCCTTGAGATGACATGTCTTGTGAATTGGCGCTATAGAAATAAACTAAATTGAATTGAATCACTGGCGGAAGATGTCAGGAGTGGGGTGTTACTATATTTGGGCAAAAATTGCCCCTCCTAGACTCAGTGATCATGATAAAAATTATTGTTTTTATTTTTTTACTGAATAATTCAAAATGTATTAAATAACCGCAAACATATTAGTTTTAGGTATAGATAATGATCCACGGATTATTCAATTCAATTCAGTTTATTTATATAGCGCCAAATTCACAACATATGTCATCTCAAGGCACTTTACAGTTCAACCAAATTGTATTCCTTGCTCACCGGACTTTTCCTGTGAGTCCAAATCTAGACCAAGGCAGTCCACAGAGCTTCTACCTGGGCTACAATGTGACAAGATTTACACCAGCTTGTTACTTCTTTGGTCACTGTTAGCTTTAGACTTCTCTTCAACTGTTCTCCTCCGTTTAGGCTGATAGTTGTTTAAATCAAATAATATTCAGACTGTTGTCAATTGAACACATTTCACACTACGACAAATGAAAATGTGAATTAAGCTCAAATTGTGGGCAAAGAGATAATTCTGCACATATATGGAATAAATTCAC
Organism: Cyprinodon variegatus; assembly: GCF_000732505.1. Taxonomy (NCBI): domain Eukaryota; kingdom Metazoa; phylum Chordata; class Actinopteri; order Cyprinodontiformes; family Cyprinodontidae; genus Cyprinodon; species Cyprinodon variegatus. Next base: position 70,739 of record NW_015150901.1, on the reverse strand, counting down.
TACATCTTTCATTCAGAATATGAGTTTATTAACAAAAATTCATCAGTCGAACTTGTTTCAGTTGAAAACAGATCCAGTTAAAAATGAAATGATGCAATGATATAACAGCTCAGCCTGTATTGTATGTTTGGACTTTATTGAATTTGGACTGATGTCAAATTAGCTCTTAAACTAATTGAGATAAACTGGAATGTTTTTCAAACCAATCTGAGATCTGAGAGGTAAATAAAACATGATTGTCCAAATAATACTTAGCCAAACAATGTGCTTAATCAGAAACCAGTAACTATTTAGATAATGGCCTGTATGCCCAGCTCCACTACTTCCTAAACTTGGCCACTGTCGTCATGGTTACTGAGGTCAGACGCCCCTGGATTAATCAGTCTGTTCAGTAATGAAAGAAAGGAAACAAAGGTGCTGCTGAAGTTCAGAAAGTAGTGGAGCTGCACAAATAGCCCACTGATAGGATAAAAACCACTTTGCTTTGTTAGCCAGGTTTGGTTTTTGAAGAACATAGAGCTAGAATCTACCAGACACAAGGGAACTGATTTTAAAGGACTTCTTCGTCATCTTTTAACAATAAAATATCATTAAAATATCAGTATACAGTGCCATATTGGCGTTAAAACCCTTATTCAAATCATGTCAGCATGGGGTTGGCCACCTAGTGATCTCCATTAGATTCTTGCTCCCTTGTTTTTACACAACGATGAGCATGTAGAATGAGCAGAAAACATAAAAAAAACCTTTTTATTGCAGCCAAAAACTCCTACCCTTACTTTTCCAAACCTCTGTCCTCTATGATATCCGTTTTGGGATGCTGAGCTATTTAAACTATAAAGTTTAAGAAAGTTTGTTCCAGGCTACATTGGATGGGCCTGTGTTCAGGTGGCAGTTAGGTTAGGTTCTGAGTTACTCTTGTAGTCTCAGAATGACAGAATGTCAGAGACAGTGTGCTTTGCAGCAGTGTGGTACTGAAATAGCCACAAGCTTTTGAGCAGTCAAGAAGTTCTGATCCTTGGCCTGCCATTCAGGAGATCTCCCTAATGTGGTCAGGTAGGTGGGTTTGAACAGCAAGCACTGCCGAAAAGCCATTAGAGCAGCCAGTGTCTGGAACTTTCGAGATAAATCCTGGTTTTCTATCTGATTGATTGCATTGACTTGAAGGCAATCCCTCACACTAAGCATGCTTGTAGTAACAGTGGAGAGGAAAAACTTCATTTTAACATGAAGAAACCTCCAGCAGAACCAGGTTCAGTGTGAGCGGCCATCTGCTGAGGCCGACTGGGGTTCAAGGACACAGAAGCAGAGAAACAAAAGGAAGCTGAGATATAAAATGTTACTATAAATCAGCTCCACACGCAGCCCCCTCCAGGAAACACACAGCCAGGTAGACGAACACCAAACCAGCTCCCATGTCAGAGGATGAAGACAGCACATCCAGCCAGCCCCAGTCAGAGAAACAGGACTACACTGAAAAACAGGCCGATCTCCAACATCTCTATAAACAAAGGTGTTGATGGCAGCAGCACAGCTGATATTTCTCTCCAGGATTGGAGTCACAGCCAAACTAGAACAGAGCAGATGAAGCTAATATGAGAAAAAATATACTATATATATAAAATAAAGCAGCATGATGAAAAAGGGGTCCCTATGTCTTCATTCCGACTTTAATGAATACAAAAGCAAATGTCATGACACCGTTTTTTCCCTTTAAAAACTGTCTGCAGGTGTCCACCTGGTCACATGGTTCGTGTGAACGGCACCAAAAAGTCCTGTGTGTACACACTGTGTGCTGCTCGTCCCTGTCACAGAGGAACCTGCGTAGCCCAGTCCCCCTCAAAGTTCACCTGTCACTGTCCAGAGGGCTTCAGAGGGCGCCACTGTGAGACAACATTAGCAATTTACAGAGACGACGTGGGCCTGAGCTTCAGCTCACTCTTTGCCATCTGCATCTGCTTCATGGCGTTACTGGGTAAGTGATGCATTTGATCACAGCATGGGGGCACAAACGGGTCAATTGTCCCAGGCCCAGGACAGAGGGGGAAAAACAATTGACTCTCTGACCATTAGAAATACAGGCAGATGTAATCTTTCACATTATTTTTGTGAGAAAAATATTAAATCTTAGATTAATTACATAGATAGATAGAAAGATAGATAGGATACATATATATATACATATAAAAACAAACTTTAAAGTTCGTTTCACTGCAAACTAAGAATGTCAGATCTTCAGAAGTCAGTCGCACAGAAACAAAGACAAAAAGGGAAGATGACACTGAAGAGTTGAGGGATTTTATCAGTAAATATAAAAATAAACTGAGGATGAGTCAGGAACAGGTCCAGAATTGAATTGAATTCAGAGCCAGGTAAGAAACTACGCGTTTATCAATTGATTTTAAAGTATAGCATCCGCTAGCTTGTGTAAGGAGAAAAACACATTTACTTTTACAGAAAGCTTCGCGGGCCGGCATGTGTTTGAGGAGGATACAGAGGGGGAACAAAAAGACTGTGTTGTCCCAGGCCCTAGCATAGCTGTCAGCTGCCCTGCATGTGATGTTTTTATGATTTTCACAGCTGGATGTTTGTGGTGTGAAAATTTTCCTCATTTATAGGAGAAAAACAATTCTAAATATAAATACTCCAGGTGCTTATTTGTATACTGTATGCAGTAAAATATACCAATATAGTTTTTTTTCTCATTCCAGATCATCATCAAGTTGTAATATCATCCTAACCTCAATAAATATAACATTTGTTTTTCAAATGATGAGTAGATTTTTTTTTAAAGTATATTAAGGCCAAACTAGACATCTGGATTGAGGAATGACTCCCACTTTGCAGTGATTAGTTGTGCAACCTTGGCATCAGCGCTGCCTCTAGGTGTTTATGTTAGCTGACCAGGAGTCTTTATGTTGCTAATTGGGGGGTTTAATGAGCACTGGCATCCTGTTAAATGCTATTTAGGTCCAGCTAAGACATGATGTGTTGAACTTTATCTTTTTGTGTTCTGTATTTTATCTTATTAGTTTTTTTAGGAAAATAGAGTTTCTTCATGAAACTAAACAGAACATTTTGTAAATTAAAAATGTGTTCTCACACAGATCGCAAAGCTTTTTCAATTCAAAATTGAATTGGGTTTGATTTGAAATTCAATTAAATTTTCAATTCAAAATTGAATTGAAATTTCGAATTGAAAAAGCTTCCTGGATGGGAAGCAAAACGTCTTCAAACTTTGAAACAAAGTCCAGTGGATTATTTTTTTCAGTTTTTCGAATGATTATGACCTGGATGACTGAGAATCTTCACCAGCATATTGCAATTAAAGTGATTAAATGATACAAACATGAACAAGTTGCCGAGTTAAAGGCAAAAATATGGGATTTAATCTGGATTCATTAGGGTTTCTGCTTTTTTCCAGTTTTCTGGGAGTTTATTCCAGATTAGAGGAGAATAACAACTAAAAGCTGCTGAAAGTAGACTTGAGATGTCTGGCTGTTGATCTTTAATGTATTTTGGAGCTCAGTCATTCAGCAGTTTCTATCTGATAGAAGGACTTTAAAGTCTATTCTCTGTGATACGGGGGGCCAGAGGAAGAGCTTCAGAACTGGCTAATGTTCTCCACTTTCTTAGTTCTAGTGAGGACGCGGGTAGCAGCATTATGGATCAGCTGCAGCTGCGTGATCCACTTTCTAGGCACTTCTACAAAAGATGAATGAAGCAGGAAGTAGTTCTTCAACATTAGTCCTGTAATCCTGAAGATGTTCCTCAGGTGATAGAAGGTCCACTTTGTTCAGGTCTTTATGAGCCTCTATAGGTTCAGGTCTGAGTTCATCACTATTCTTAGATTTAGAGCCTGATGGCTGCTTTCTAGCTGGATTGGCTGAAGCTGAATGCTACATGGGATCATTGTGGTTCTGATGGAAGTTCTGTTACAGAAAGGCAGATCCATTTAGATAGCTTAAAAATATTTTTAGAAATGTATTTCTTTTTAGCATTTCAAGTTTAGTTAGTTTTACTTATTTGTGAAGTTTTTTTCATGAAACAAATTTAAATCAAAAATAAGAGAAAACCTGAATGGAGGGAAATACTTTTTCACAGGATGAGCAAACATATTAGATCTTCTTCAGGCATCAGTGGGGTTCAGCGGCTCTCATTGGGAGGCCTTATTTTAAAATGATATTCCACTCTGCCCTTGTAACCTCAACATATGCCTCATGTGTAGGAGTATATAAAAGAAAAAATAGATGCTGCATGAAATTTTGAACATATTTAACCTTCTGCTCTGGAACCTTTTCTCTGCTGTTTGGCGCAGAAAAGGTCAGAACACGTTTTAAAGGTTTTTAAATAAATGTACATAGAGGATTATCAAAGCTGCTGCATTAGTGTCCGCTCCATCGGAGAACCGGCTGCCCTTGGGTAATGAATTTATTGAAGATGAAACCTTTCACAGGAAGAGGAGATGCTTCATGTTAGGCCGCTCTCTAATGGAAATTTCCGTGAAGACTGAGATACAAAGGTCATGTGAAGCTGGTGTTTTTCACCCTGCCGTAAGGATACACACATGCTGAATTTAAAAAAATTCACCTCAGTGTGTCTTGTATACCGAAGTTGTTTGCTTTGCTCTTCCAGCTGAGGATGTGTTTGAATCTAAGGAGGCAGATAAGTTCAGGTAAAAGATTCAAAACGTAGCCTGGGGCTCAACATCGTAACAAGTAACATAAAACAGCCAGCAAACTCTGGGTTTTACCTTCAGTTTCAGAAAAACAGAGAACATGTTGGTTTGTTTTTAAATCAGCGATTTAAAATCACTTCCCAAAAATATTTACCTTTAATTTGACCAAAACAGGCTCTACTGAACATGTGTTTTCAGCTATGATTATGTAGTTCATGTTGTTTTCTTCAACTGCTGTATGGAAAAAGTCTAATTTTGATTTTATACACTCTAATAATCCCAGAGGGAAATTTCTTCTCTGCATTTAACCCATCCCCTTGGGGAGCAGTGTGAGGTTATGGGTCTTGCTCAGGGACCCAGAGTGTCAGTCTGTGGGAGTGGGTGATTGAACTCACAATCTCAGGATACAAAGCCCTATGCCCTAACCACTAAGCTGACACTCCCTAAGTAAGATATTCAACTGAAATAATTAACTAATTAGTTGCTGTTTTGTTTGTCCAAACCTTTCTGGAGTTAAAGCAATCAGCTGGTTTTCCTTCCATGACCTGATGGGAGATGTGATTAGAATTGGAACAATAGAAATAAACTAAATTGAAATTAATTCCATCAGCTTTAAATAAGTAAAATAGAACCATTGTTAAATGTATTTTGGGGTGATTACCTCTTAAGAGGAAGCCATGCTTGAACTGGTGTTGATTAGCTTGCCATCAGTCATCCGTTGTTCTGTCAGCATACCCAGCATACCCATACTCAATACCCATGTGCAAGACGTCAGATCTGCGTTTATCCCTTTATTTTTTTCCACGAAAAATTGACTATAAACTACCTCAACATGCATGTATTCCTTTAGTCATGTACAAAAAAACGATTTAAGGTCAGATCGCCATACGCTTCAAAAAACACAGAAAAGTAATTCATAAATTGTTTTTTTTTTGTACATGACTAAAGGTATCCACACCCATTGAGTTAGTTTAAAGTGTATTTTTTGTACAAAACTAAAGGGATAAACTAAAGGGATAAACAGGTATTGACAATGGGTTTGCTGGTCTGACGGGGTATGCTCATCTGACAGAACACCAGCCTGGAAGAAGACTCTCTACGTGTTTTTTCTGACTCTTTCTCAGTCATTTCAACCTGAAGGTAAAAGTCTTAGGAGTTTGTCTCAAAGGTGTTTGGGTTCTGCAGAGATGTTGGCTGTCATGATGGGTCTCTAGAGTTTAAACCCACATGCAGAACACCACAGGAAACGGAGTAAAAGTTTAACAGTTTATTAAATGAGAAGCACACAGAATTATAATGAGCTGGTTCTGGTACTGGTCCGGGACAGGAATCACTGAGAATCTGCAGAGATGGATGGTTTGGTTAGCCAGGCAGCGGTGATGACTTTTCAGGTGTTTGATTCTGGTTGTACCTTGATGAGGTTCCGACAGATTGATGGAGAGAGGGAACCGGTTGGGTCCAGAGACAGTGGGTTCAGCAGAGAGCTCAGCAGCAGCAGCAGCAGCGTCTAGCTTCAGACTAGTGAGATTCAGACCTTGAGTAGGTGTCCTTGCTCTCCCTTGAGAGCTGGCTGGGGATTCCAGACTGATTGTCCTCATGTTTGGCTTCCTAGGGCAGGCAGGCAGGTTTCCAAGCAAAAGCTCCTCCAGAGCTACAGAGTTCAGTCGGGCTTTCCTGTGAGCAGAGAAGACAGAGGCTGGTTAGAATCTAGTTACTCTCTTAGAGCAGACAGAGATTCTCAAAGTGAACAGAGGCTCAGGTTCTGGTAACCAAAACTGGTCAACACTCCGGCGCCGAAGACAGGTCTGGCTGCTGCTTATGTAGGAGGTCTCCTAATGGGCTGATGATCCTCAGGTGTGTTGGAGGCTCCAGCCCAGGAGACCCATAGCTCTCTCTGCTGGAGACAGGTGGCAGAACTCCAGATCCCAACATTGACTGTTTTTGACAACGGTAAAGCAGAAGATCTCCAGCAGCTCCTGCAGAGGATATCCTAGGTACCACTTTCTTCCAAACAGTGTCTATGACTAAGGACCAGTGTTCTGTCAGATGAGCATACCCAGTCAGACCAGCATACCCATAGTCAATACCCGTTTATCCCTTTAGTTTTGTGCGAAAAGTAAACTTTAAACTACCTCTAAGGGTGTGTACCCCTTTAGTCATGCACAAAAACTATTTAATTACTGCCTTTTTGGTGTTTTTTGAAGTGTATGGGGATCTGACCGTAACTTGTTTTTTTTCCTACATGACTAAAGGGATACACACCTGTTTCGGTAGTTTAAAGTCTATTTTCTTGTACAAAACTAAAGGCATAAAAGTGATAAATCTGATGTCTTGCGTATTGACTATGGGTATGCTGATCTGACTGAACACCGGTTCAGGTTCAAAGCGATGATGCTTCTTAGATCCACTGCAGACAGCTTATAGGTGGTGAGGGAGGGTGAGGTGGTGTCCAAAGGTCCAGAGTTATATCCCCATCTTAAGCAGATGGAGCTGAGGTTGGTTCCTGATCCCACCACTGGACCAACTGATCCACTTTCTGTCTGTGTGACTCTTGGGACAAATGACAGTCACACTTTCAGCAAACTCTGGGACTTTCACAAACAGGTTAACAAACACACAGTCATTAATGAATGAAAAGAGAAGACGGGAGAGAGCGTTCCCTGGGGAGAGAATTCCCAAGGAGGGGTGTGATGCCTGATCAGTACTCGAGTTGAGGGGGGATGAGGGGGGATGGCATCCCCCTTCTTAAAAAAAATCTTTAAAATTATCTACCTTCTTAAATGACCATCCCCCCATACCATCCCCTGTGACATTTTACTACTGAATGTGTAAAATTTCTACTACAGTAGTAGCCATTCAACATTTCCCCATTTTCCTTGGCTGGTTCCCTACAATTCCTTTTTAAACATCAGTCTTTGTACTAAAATGTTCTTTCCGTCATGATTTGTGGACATTAGGATCTAAAGAGATGCGCCATCTCCTGGTCAGACGCTGTAATTCAGTGAAAGAAAGAGTCAGAGTAAGACTAAAAAACTATGCAGTACCTGTCTAAGTCTCTGAAAGTGGGTCGTTAAAGGTAATTGTCGGGCTGGCTAAATAGGAGAGGTATTCTGTTTTGCTGCAAAGGGGTTGGGGTTGCGATAATAGCGGGAAGAGATCAACATAATTGCAATTGAGCCTCGAATCCAAATTTATTTCTGACATTTTGAATTGAAAAAGCTTCCTGGATGGGAAGCAAAACATCTTCAAACTTGGAAAAAAAATCCAGTGGATTGTTTTAAACTTTTTTGCAATGACTATGACCTGGATGACTGAGAATCTTCACCAGCATTCTTGGCATCGCTTCGCTCCTGAACGCACCTCTACCTAGAGGAAACATGTCAATCGCTGCCTCTAGTCGCATAATTCATGGAAACCATGAGCCAGACCTTGTTGTCCAGTATCAGTGGTTGAACCTCTAAATGCTGTGCTGGAAAGGCAGAAAATTAAATTAGGAAAATCTTCCAAGCAGGAGCTCAGGCTGGATTCACCCAGTATTAAAGATGATATACCAGTAATAGTGTGTGTGTGTGTGTGTGTGTGTAATGGTCATTTTTTCCCAATATAGTGTTAATACAGTAAACATTAGCTGTTGACTGGGTGTTTCCAATTATTTATGAAATGTGTCAGCTCAACTCTTAGTTATATGGTAATTTAGAGTTTTACGCATCATTAAGTCCTCCGAAAAATGCTGTCACACTAACAGCGGCCTGTGCAGCAGAAATAGTTGTGTTAATTACTGCCTGATGCGTTGCATGAGGGGCTAATAGGAAGCCCAACCTGGAGGAGAAGGGCAACAGATCAGTTTTGCTTTTCTGTTCTTCAGGGAGAAATGGCGGAGCCGTTTTTAATTCCTCCATGGAGCCAGAGCTGGATGATATTTTTTCCCCCTTGTTATGAACACAACTTTAGATGGTGATGATTTTATCTGGTGTTGATGGCTTTATTTGCCGGTTTAAACTGTTTTATTTAGTCTTTCAGATGTTGGTGAAACTCTGTTTCTATCGATGAAGCTTTATTAATCCAATGCACTCTGAAAGGCATGGAAATGTGTTCTTTGGGTTTATTCCACAGGAAATAAAACATTGCTGAGCTTTCTGTATGGTGGTAACGCAGCTCGGTGTATTATCATGATTATTTAATAAGTTTCATTTATTTAAAGTTATTGAACAAGTGGTGATGTGATGATGGGGGGAAGCTTAGAGCAGAGCTGCACAGTGATTGTTACCAGTTCAAGACATGGATTCAATGGAAACTGTCATGTACGTTCAGAATGTAGACACGTACACAACGTTTAATCAAAATAACAGAACAGAAGCAAGCTGCTGTGGATCTGCCAGGGGAGGCGGGGTGCCATCCATTACTGACACTCTGGTTGAGGGAGAAACACAGGTAAGTGACCACAATATTCTGACGGAAAATGATTATCAGCGTCAGTCACTTACCTGGTTTAACAGTTCAGTCCATCCTCTCGTGTGAGGCAGGATCCAAGGTATGAACTGCCAAACGAGATGCGACGCTGAGCAATCCGGAGTGTCCCCGAAGCAGCAGCCTAGGTGAACAGGCAGGAGTCCCAGCCAGGTCAGGCAAACAGCTCAGAACAGGAAAGTTCTAAGATCCAGGATTCAGCAACCTGGCCTGGGGTTCCGATCCGAACAGGAACAGACAGATCCAGGGTTCCAGCAATCCACAGAGAGTTCAGGCAGGTTCAGGGTTCAGTGACTCCAACAGAGAGCTCAGGCAGAGACGCGCAGACGGAAACAGGCAGGCCCAGCTGTTGAGAGGCAAAAACATGACACAACACCAGGAAAACCACTGAACTTTAAACTGGGTCCGTCCCCTGAGCCAAAACTGAAACAAGGCACGCTCAGCGGGCAGATCCAGGACACAACAACACACTAAACACCACACTGGCCTGCAAAAAAAAAAAAAACTTGAACTAAGTCAAACACAAAAGCACAAACTCAAACAAATAATGATCTGGCCCCAATAGCTGGGCTGAACCATATATAAAGCAGGAGGAGCAGGTGTATGAGATGAATGATAATACAGTAAGTGACCGAGGAGGGTCAGGCAGGTGAGTGAAGTGAACAATTAGGCCAGCTACCAGGCCAGGGAACGTGACAGAAACAATATATATCTATAGATATATATCGATAAAAATAGACAGACATAAATAGAGAGATATTCTAGAGTTGGGATTCAATTAAAATTTTCAATCAAGCTAATTACAGGGTCTGTAATTAACAACATTTTAATAAAAAAGCATATGTTGACAAAATAACCTTCCCTTTCAAATCAAAAACATTTTTTGTTCCTAAATTATTAAATATATAAATAAATCAGCTCAGAAACACAAATATTTATTGCTTTTAATCCATTATTCAGGTGATTCAACCACTTTATTTAGAAAATATTTTATGTCTTTTGAAATCAACCTCTATGGAAGGGAAACAGCACAAAGGTATTTATAAGAGAATAAGTTCTAAAACTATTAAGACTGAAAGTTTAAGACTGAAGTTTTGGCTGTAAACTGAAGTTAAAGTATGACAGTAAAGCATGAAGCATTGCCTTACGGAGCTTAACCTTTGCTGTTCAACAGGCAGCATTTAGAACAAATTAAAACAACCACTGAGGCGACTTTAGCCAGTTAATAAGAAAAACAATCCATGTTTCAAACCCCTTTACTACAGGGGAGGATTTAGGAAATTTGGGACCCTAGGCAAAGACAGGCAGGGGGCCTCTGAATTGAGAAGACAACACATAAAACAGACCCATTATACAGATACAGAAATTTTAATAGAATAGACATCCATTATTTGTATGTGTATATATATATATATATATATATATATATATATATATATATATATATCCATCAAGGAAGGGGGGAAATTTTGAATGGCTACTACTGTAACTTGTTTGATTCGAAACTCTAACCAAATGAGAAAAGTCTTCATTTAAAAGTCTCCTTCCACTGCCGTATAGTTGGGAGGAGGGGTTTATCATCATCTCCTTTTGAAACACTTCAAATCAGATTTTAACTCCATCTCTGATGCTGAGCTATATAAACATGAAGTTTGTATGATCAGACATTTCAGTCTTTAAGTGTTTTTTCCCAGCCAGTATGGACTGAACTGACCTGTTTTATGATCTTAAAAATTAGTAAAAATGTCTTAAAATAAGTATATGTACCATTAGTTTGAGCAGGTAAATAAGATGATCTGCCAGTGGTATTGGTATTTTTACCACCAGAATGGCCTGTTTTTCAGTGTAGACCTGTTTCTCTGACTGTGACTTACTGGATGTGCTCTCTTCATCCTCTGACCTTTGAACTGGCTCAGAGCCCGTCTGCCTGGCTGTGTGTTTCCTAAACGGGAGCTGGTTGACAGTTACCTTTTGTAGCTCTGCTTCTTTCTGTGTCTCTGCTTCTGTCTCCTTGAACCCCAGTCGGCCTCAGCAGATGGCTGCTTACTCTGAGTCTAGTTCTGCTGGAGGTTTCTTCCTGTTAAAAGGGAGTTTTACTCTCCACTGTCACTACATGCATGCTTGGAGTGTAGGATGACTTGGAGACAATGAGTCGATGCAATCAACTGGCTTTCCTTAGATAGAAAACTTTCAATCAATTTGACTCTCTTGAGATGACATTCTCTGCGTATTGCTAAGTATGTTTAAGGCCTTTTTCCTGAACCAACATGTTTACACAGCGGGAAATGGCCTCAAATAATATAGCTTCTATACTATCACATTTCTGAACAGCTCCACCTCCTTCCTGTAGGCAGATTAACTTGAAACACACAAGGGTCTAGTCCGGCTGTATTAAAATCTTTCTGTACTGTCTGTGTTTGTGTTAAACATCCACCTTCCTCCACCTTTAGCTTTATAACAATATTCCTGAAGGAGAAGCTTGCCTCGAGCAGTCTGACAGAGAGAATGCCACTGACATGTCCTCTCTCTTTAATTGGGGACACGGCAACAGAAAAGTCGGACAGAGAGCAGTTAAAGCAGAGAAAAAAACATCAAATGAACAAAACAGTGAGAGAAAATGACTGAAAGAAAGCAAGAGAAAATGGAGGAGATGCTGCAGTGTTGGTGGCACCAGACACTGTTCTATCAGAGGAAAGGAAGGACAGGGACAGAGTCCTCAGCTCCTGGCACTGTCTGGTGTCTCATTGGTATTTCAGAGGGCACCTCTCTCACCCTGAAACTAGTCAGCACAGCTCCAATCATCGTTTCTCTCTCCTCTCTTCACCTTTATTCCACTGCTCTCCTTGCAGTTTGGCTTCAGGCTCATATTAAATGCGACATCCAACCTCGATCCGCTGAAGCTCAGCTCTGTTTTAAGTGTTAATTACTTGATTTGTAGGCGTATAAGGTGCTGTTTACTCAAACCTGGAGAAATTGAGATCAATGCTCACGGGGCTCTGGTAGTAATTTCAATCGGTAGAGCATTCTGTGCTCGATTGGTCAAGCGTTGCTCCTCCTGAAATTTAAGTAGGAGCAGCTTGATATAAAAATGCCTTTGCAGACTCTAGGTTGGAATTCCAGGCAGCAGCTCTCTAGCAGGACGGTTTCTATCTGCCACGGCCCTGTGAGGCATCCAAACCCTTCCCGAACCGATAAACCTCAAACCTTCATGTTATTAGACTGGATTTAAAAAACAGACCGACTGAAAGCTGGAAAGAAAAGAAAATGATTGATGGTTTTAGGGTGGTTTCACTTAACCCTTCATAGAGCCACTGCTTCCTACATCACTTCCTTCCTTCCTTCCTTCCTTCCTTCCTTCCTTCCTTCCTTCCTTCCTTCCTTCCTTCCTTCCTTAAAGGTTATCAGTGAACAGAGGGAAGGATTTTAGTTCCTTAGCATCTAAAACTCTGTCCAAAGTAAACAAGCAGTCTGATCAAGACTGAAACAAACATTAAAATGGAGAAAAACTGAGCCAAAGCTGGTTTCCTCTGACTGAAGCCATGACCCAGATAGAATTGATCTAACTTGATTCTGGTTTATTCTTCTCACCTTTCTGTTCCATTCTTGGTTTTCTGATGTTCAAACCACTCTGTTTACTAAACACTAGATTTAATTCAAGGTATCAGAGCCAAGGTGGATCAATATGAAAATTCAAAGAAGAAACATTATCCCATCCATGATGTGAGCAAAGTTGAAGAGGTGTGAATACTTTTTCTCAGCTCTGTGTAACAGCAGGATTTAGGCCAGTCTGGCGAGCATCTGCAGACCACCAGTCTTATGCTGTTTCCTGCACTGGTCACTGATTAGATCTATAAACTCCTGGCACGCTGTAGTGTTTCTGCGCCAATGTTCTCTTCTCTATCTTAGTTATGGATGTAGCCTCTACTGAGTGAGCACCTCAGAGACGACTGAGTGTTGGACCACTTTTACGTTTTACTGAAAGCTCGGAGACACGGCAGGAAATTAAACGGTGTGCATGAGCCTTGAAGCCCGTTGCTGCAGGCAGGGTTCTGGTTATTGCATCAGTCAAACCTGATAGATTCCCAGCTGGTTTTCTTGGCTACGTTTAGTTTAAATATTCATTCCTATTGAGCAAAGCAGTGTGAAGCTGGGATGCACCGCAGCATGATAGCGTTGCTGTAATCAGCTTCAACAATGGATGACAGATTATAAAAAGTCCAGAGTCTAACCATTTATTGAAACAGTTGGGTTCATAATGCCTTTTTCTAGAATTGCTTCTGTGCCTCTTTGGTTCAGAGTTTACAGAAGTTTCCGGTTCATCAGTTCTCATACAGCCTAGACTATGATCCTGTGAGTTGATAAACAGCAGGAACTGGTCTGAATATGTTCCTCCCTGGCAGTAGTGGGTTCATAATATCATTTAAAATATTAAATAAACTAAGTAATGTTTTCCTCTAAAAAATAACATTTATGTTGATTTTTGCGCTTTAATCCAAATATTAAAGTTTCTTTAAAGGCTCAGTTTCGCAAAAAGGAAAAAAAAAGCTGTTGAATTGCTGCAGGCAAACCTCCCCAGCTGGCCAAAGTGGCCTCCCTACTGAAGCTGCTACCCACGACAGCCTGCGACCCGACCCCGGATAAGCAGAAAAAGATGGATGGATAAAATGGTTTGACCAGGACTACGGCGGGCTGCAACCTTTAAAGTTTGTTTCACTGCAAACTAAGATCATCAGGTTTTCAAAAGTCTGGCGCACAGAAAAAAAGAGAAAAAGGGAAGATGACACCAAAAGCTTGAGGGATTTTAGGAGTAAATATTAAAAATAAATTTAGGATGACGTTTATGAATGGAATTGCAGAAGATTGATGCCCATTCAGAGCCAGGTAAGAAACTACACGTTTATCAATGGGATTTTAAAGTATAGCATCCGCTAGCTAGTGGGGGTGGGGTGAGACAGCATGTGTTTGAGGAGGAGACAGAGAGCAATCCCTTCTGATAACAGAGAGGTGGACGGGCTTGCTGCCTGATAGGAGAGTCTGAGCATAGTGGCACAGAGACGGATCACGCTGTTGATTTCAATGATCCTGCGCTGTGGACGAGAAAAATGACCTAACCCTATGGTAGAGAGGAAGTCCTTCTCAGAGACGGCAAATTAACTCCCAGCAGATTCAGAGGGCAGAGAAATTCCAAAGTATCTAACATATTCCACCTCCCACAATGGAAGGAAAAAATGATTAGGGACTGGCTGATATACAGCAGGTCAAAAAAGGCCCTATTTTGCCTGCCATGCTTGCTGCTCTCTTATGAAGAAGAGAAAAGATCAACTAGTGCACTAAATGGGAGGGGGTAGGAGGGCCCTAGCAAAGCTGTCAGCTGGCCTGTCTGAACGGCCCATAATCACATGAACTCAATGCAGAGTTGACATGTGGTTCTCTGAAATTATCATGTTGACAACATGCAAAACACGTGTTAGTTGCGTGTTGTCTGCGTGTCAGAAGTCACGTGACTTTGAACGACTTGGCTTTCCATACTGCAGTGCGTTTACTCCTCTAGATGATGCTTTTGCTGGATCATATGCAAATAACAATCAGGCTGCATCATTGCATGTTTGCAGTTCACTCGGATTATGTTATTTATTGACATGCATTACGGTGAAATAATATATAATTATAAGTTATGTATTAATTTTTAAAATAGGAGAGATGAAGTAAAGAAAGTTAGCGGATGGATGATTATGATTGTTTTTATTTCAGGGGGGGTTATTTTGATCGTTTTTCCTAACGATGTCTCCTAGTTGGTCCCCTAGAAGCGTTCGGTCTGCTGCTGGGACACAGACTGCTTTGTGCTCAAATACTTTTACTTCTTTCATATTAGAAGGGACTAACAGCAGAGATAGGTTGATAAAAGTCATAAAACCTACATGATCCTTTTTTCACTTCACTTGAATACCGCCTATAAAGATTGTTTTATAGCGAAATTCGATAACGAATACTATGCATCTGTGAGGGAGCGAGGTAAGAAGCATGAGGAGTCGCAGGGAGTAATACAAAAAAATGGGTTTTTATTTTTAACCCAAAATAACAAAAAATACATGTGTTCATTTCATAAAAGAGGTGACCCAAAAAGAGCAAATGTAACTCTAACAAACTGTGCCCAAACTAACAGACTGCATAGTCAAATATAACCAACCTAACAAAGAAATTACACACCAGGGGTATCAAACTGAACAAACAATCACAAATGACTAAACACAGCAGTGCAGTTAGGTTTGGAAATAAGCTACATCTCAGAAAAACTGAAAACACACCAAACACAAAACAAACCATCAGTGAAAATGCATGAATGAGAAAAGTAAGGAAAATTTAAATCCTCCTACTAGCAGCAACCCAACTATAATCTAGTTATACTATCTGTAACTCAACTATAATCTAGTTACACTTTCTGTAACTTAACTTTAATCTAGTTATACTATCTATAACTCAACTATAATATAGTTATACTATCTATAACTCAACTATAATCTAGTTACACTATCTGTAACTTAACTATGATCTAGTTACACTATCTGTAACTCAACTGCAATCTAGTTATACTATCTATAACTCAACTATAATCTAGTTACACTATCTATAACTTAACTATGATCTAGTTACACTATCTGTAACTCAACTGTAATCTAGTTATACTATCTATAACTCAACTATAATCTAGTTATACTATCTGTAACTTAACTATGATCTAGTTACACTATCTGTAACTCAACTGTAATCTAGTTATACTATCTATAACTCAACTATAATCTAGTTACACTATCTATAACTCAACTATAATCTAGTTATACTATCTGTAACCCAACTATAATCTAGTTACACTATCTGTAACTCAACTGTAATCTAGTTATACTATCTGTAACTCAACTATAATCTAGTTACACTATCTATAACCCAACTGTAATCTAGTTATACTATCTATAACTCAACTATAATCTAGTTACACTATCTATAACTCAACTATAATCTAGTTATACTATCTATAACTCAACTATAATCTAGTTATACTATCTGTAACCCAACTATAATCTAGTTATACTATCTTTAACCCAACTATAATCTAAATATACTATCTTAAACCCAATCCTAATCTAGCTATACTATCTATAACTCAACTATAATCTAGCTGTACTATCTTAAACCAAACTTTAATCTAGTTATACTATCTATACCCATCTATAATCTAGTTATACTATCTATAACTCAACTATAATCTAGTTATTCTATCTATAACCCAAATATAATCTAGTTATACTAT
>NW_015150901.1:45309-50605 GCF_000732505.1 Cyprinodon variegatus | reverse complement strand
AAACTTTAATCTAGTTATACTATCTATACCCATCTATAATCTAGTTATACTATCTATAACTCAACTATAATCTAGCTGTACTATCTTAAACCAAACTTTAATCTAGTTATACTATCTATACCCATCTATAATCTAGTTATACTTCAGATCTGAGCCATGGCTGACACCTTTTATCTGGCCAAACTCCTCCAAACTCCATGAAAGGTCAGAAACAGATTAGTTTAAAAAAAAAACACACACACAAAGAAAGATGAATGAGTGGTACAGTGAACTAAATGAGCGCGCTTACAAATAGAAAACACTTATTTGAACTAAGAATAAAGTTTTATTGCAAACTAAAGTATGTGTTTGGATTACTGAATAAAGGTGCATGTATAGTACCAACTGTTAAGGTGTGGCCATGGGTTTGGCAATCCCAGCATGTCAGATTAGATTTATAAAGTGGAGTTAGTGTTTTTTGTTTACAAATAGTTTATTGTTTTTATAAAAAAAAGGCTGTATGATATGTTCTCCTCCCTTGAGGTCGTTTTATGTACAGATAAAAATCCAGGCCATGTTGTCTTCTTTGGTTTGGAGGTCTAATTGAATCCCATCAGGATGAAAACTGGATTCATCCTTTCACAATATTTGCTAATTAGCCGTCCACCTGCCACACATTAGATGCTGTTTAAATTCTCCTACTAGCAGAGTAACAACAGGTTAGATGCTGATGTCTGTGTAATTCATCAATTACACGGTTAGCACCCAGCTCCATGTCTGCTCCATCTATTAGGGGCCAAACATGTCAGCCGCCGAAATGCCCCAATGTTTGATTTCCATAATACGCTTTTCAGCTTAAATAGACAGAGAGAAACTCATCAGAGCTAAACTCAACATAACTTAACATGATGCATTCTTAGCTTTTAAAAACCTGGTTGGTTTATTGGTCTGTTGCTCTCTCTCCAAAACATATATTTACTCTCTTTTCTCTGTTCCAGATAACACTGGTTGGTAACAGTACCAGTGCTGACCTTTCTCCCTGTTTGTTGGCTTTTTTTTTTAACCTTTCATGGTGTGATATATATATATATATATATAACAGGAGGAAAGAATAAGAGGCCAGTTCTGAAGAGACCGACCTCTATTGTCTGTTAGAGAGATAGAGAGAGAAAGAGAGATTTGCAATGAAACAAAATGATCAGAAATAAAAGTAGCGTGTTTCAGGCCAGTTCTTTTTCCTTCTGGGCTCCAGCAGAACGCTGCAGGGGTTCTACAATCCTTACTGATCTGAGATTCTTTGTGAAACTGAGGTCCCTGTTTGTCCAGGCTGAAATATTGAAATAGTTTTATTTCAGGTCAGTGTGATTTATCCACATCTTTACCCCAGAGAAAGGAGAAAAGGAGAAGATTCAGATTTATTTATTTCTATCTTACCCTCTGCAGCCCAGCAGGGATGCATTATTGATTCTAAGTTCGGTGGAGTTTGTTGGACAGAATAGAAATTCTTGATGGTATCTTGAATTATTTGAGCTTGGAGGTTTTGTTCGTAGCTTTTGTTTTGCCTTCCTACATTTATTTATTTTCATTTGGTGGATTTCTTGTGATTTTGAAAAAGTTGGTTCTGATCAATAAGGCAGCAGAAGAATGTCAGGACAAAAAGCAGATCTGTAACACTATAACCGAGTTATTCCATCTATGACCTGACTATAATCTAGTTATACTATCTATAACCCAACTAAAATCTACTTATTCTATCTATAACCCAACTATAATCTATTTATTCTATTGATAATCCAACTATAAAGTCATTTTTCTATCGATAAAGAAACTATAATCTAGTTATACTATCTATAACCCAACTATAATCTAGATATTTTATTTAACCCAACTATAACCTAGTTATTACATCTCTAGCCCGACTATAATCTAGTTATACAATATATCACCCAACAATAATATAGTTTTCCTTTCTATAACCCAAATATAATTTTGTTATATTATCTATAACCCAACTATAATCCAGTTATTCTACCTGTAATCCAAATATAATCCAGTTATACTATCTATAACCAATCTACAATCTAGTTAATCAATCTATAACCCAACTTTATTCTAGTTATGTTATCTATAAGCCAACTATGATCTAGTTGAACCATCGATAACCAAACTATATTCTAGATTATATGGTTTATTAAACAAACCACTCTGATCATCAACCAATGTTTTGCTCCCATAGGCTCACAAAAAAGTATTTTAAAGATAATTTTCAATAAAATGTTTGGCTAAACTATTTGTTCTGAGATTTATACTTAGATTTTTGTAAGAAGTTGATCTTTTAGGACGTTTTGAACTCCTAAGACTGAATTGTGAGGAAGCTGATAAACAGCACTACACACAGATCATATCTGGATGCTCTGTCTTTGGGGAAGCAATCATTTCCACCTTCCTCCTCCAAACCGTACGTTGCCTTCGGCACCTTTTATGTGTCCTGATGAAGCTGCTGGTTGCTGAAAAGCTGTAGCTGATTTAGTGGGAAAAGGTTTTCATACAAAGTGCACACATCAAACTAGATGTTGTGCCAAAGTTTACTAGATCCTCGTTGCATAGTGTGGGACAGTCTGCTAAAACTGCACAGTGCAAAAAAGGTCTTAAGAAATTCAGAATATGGTAGAAAAACTGTGTTTCAAAGACCATCATGTTAAAAGTTCATTTAGCTGCAAACCACTGGGTTACTGATGGAGAAAGAGATAGTTCTTTTTCTGACGTAAAACATCTTCAAACTTCCTCCTCTTCCCAGTTTTTAAAGTGCAAACAGCAACGAAAGCTTTAAAGATCTCAGTAAAAGAATCCCTGCTGTGTTTCAACCACTTCTGCTACAACATCAAAGTTTCTAAGAACCTATTAATAATAGAAACAGTTTCAATCATAATTTTATTTGAACATGCTAATCATTTGTGTCTAGGACTTTACCATGGTAACATATTCATTTTTTTTTTTTTTTTTTTTTTTTTACCAGCTTTTATTTTAATTACACTGTCAAAAGTACAGAGCAATGAAATTAACTCTCTGCATTTAACCCATCCCCAGTGGGCGATGGGGAGTCTTTAACCTGGGTGCAGTGGGATGCCATTGTGTGCCAAAGAGAAATCGGGGGGTTAAGGGTTTTTGCTCAGGTACCCAGAGTGGCAGTCTGTGGGAGTGGGGTTCGAACTCAGAACCTCAGGATTCCACGCTCAATGCCCTAACCACTAGGCTGCCACTCCCCATGGTGTTTAAAGAACTTAGGTGATGCTCCTAATTTTTTCCTAAAGTACATAGATCCTTGTATCATCCAGCTGGATTCTTCCTCTATTAGTATCTGCAGCTTGTCTTATCATGGACACCAAGGTTGGTTCTTTTTTAACATCAGGATAGTTGCAGCTAACATAAGTTTTGACTCATAATACAGTAGCAGCCAATTAAAAATGGCCTTTCCCAGTCAAATGCCAGCCGAATGGCAGCCAACTTCCCTGCAACTCCCAGCAACATCCCCTTCAACTTCCAGGCACTGGAGTGACCCCCTCTTTCTCCTGGGTGTGTATTTTTTTTAATCTGCCTCCACCCTTTCACTGAATTACAGGGTCTGACCCAGGGTTCCGAATTGGAGCCCGGAATTTTACTAGGAACGGAAAAAGAAACAAAAGAAATGGTCTTCAACTGTTTTGGATCAGAAAAGTTAATCTGAAATCCAAAAAACCTGTTAATAACATTTTTTTTTTTCGTTCTCTATATATTTTTCTAAAATTTCACAAAAGTATAGCCAATGTCAGTGGGGAAAAAGCTATGCTTTCATTTCACCAGGCTGAGACGCAACTGAGCTATCATCAAACATAACAAAGGTAACTGAGCTGAATTAACCGAGTCCACAATAATAAAGTAACTTAGTAATTCACTATAAAGGTTGTAGACATTTCTAGCTATGAAAAACAAATTAGCATCTACACTGTTCATGTGAGCTAAATAGCCAACATCAGCTGTAGCCAACTGGACTTGCTGTTAGCTGGTTAGCGTGGTTGTTACGGATTGAATGCTGCTATTTATTTTGGCTTTTACAAAACCCGATTAGGAAACATTTCTAATTTAAAGTAGCTTCAAATCACTGCCGGAACAGTAAGAATCAGTGATATTTTGCGTTACGAACCCGTTGGTGCCGGAACGCAATAACGAAAACGTTAAACATACCTAAACCGTTCGGAACAGAACAAACGAAAAGTAATTTTGTTTTCAAGCCCTGCTCTGACCAGGAAATGACGCTTCTCTTTAGATGTTAATGTCTACTAATCAGGACAGAAAGAATATTTTAGTACAAATATTAATGTTTGAATTGAAGGGGAGCAGCCAGGGACCCATTGAAGAAAGTGGGCAAAATTTTAATGGCCACACTATCTGTGTTATTATGACTATCGGCCCAAGTCTAACTGAAGCATTTTTTACAGAGTTTATGCTTTTAACAAAGAAACAGAGAGAGTTAAAAAGGAGCAGCACTTTTATTGCATTAATTTGAGGACACAATCCCATTTTACTGCAGGTTTTATTTCCTTGAGCTAAATTTATTCCTTAAAAGGTAGTTATAAGAACTTCCATTTCTGCTACTTTTCTCTGGCTCTCCTACAGCATCTGATAGATGGTGTGAGTTCCCAGACAGTAGTTTGAACCTGAATCCACTTCCTGCTGCTGATCATTTTTCTCTAACTCTGCTTTTAAAAAGCAGGAACAGAAGGAAAGTGGCCATATTTGTATTAACTGCAGATTGGTGCTAGGCTTCAAACCTGCATCCAACTCTTGCACATTAACGAGCAGTAGAGGTGTGCAGTGATAGATCAACAGCAGAGAGAGAGATGGATGCAGTAAACAGAATTATAGTTTCATGAGGTAAAATCTATAGCACATCATTGACTGCTGTTGATGCACTCATAGACACTGATCTTATTGCAGCCCGGCTAGGATATTGATTCCCTGACTGGAAATCCCATTACGCTCACACAGCTTCACACACGCTCATTTAGCGCCAATTGAATCCTCCAAGGCTCCTCCCTTCTACGTAACCTTTGAACCCTCCATGCTCTCCAAAGGATGCTTAGAAAAAAAGGAGTCTGAGCAGTTTTTGCCATTTGAAGGAGGCAAAAGGGGTCAAAAGTGTCCCAAGGAAATGTCGCCTTTACCACACTCTACTGAGCAGGGAGGGATTTACCATTAGGCAATACTTGGAGTCCTAGGCAGTTGCTACTTACTATTCCTTATTTGTGCACATTAGTTATGTTTTTGATTACAATCATTT
>NW_015150901.1:40794-44031 GCF_000732505.1 Cyprinodon variegatus | reverse complement strand
ATATTATATTATATTATATTATATTATATTATATTATATTATATTATATTATATTATATTATATTATATTATATCTTTACATTTTTGGAGCTCTAATGGGAAACAAAATGGCCCAGAGTTTTCTTTGTCTATTTGCTGGTCAGCTAAAATAATTTGATCACCAAAAGTATCCTTCCCTGTCGTTCATTACGTCTCTGAAACAAAGAGGATGTTTTCTGTCTCCATCGTGATCCAGTCTGTGGAAACTTTGCAGGATGAACACCATTCTGAGTAAATCCAAAAAGATTAAAAAACAATCCACTGGACTTTTTGTTCAAGTGTGAAGACATTTTGCTTCCCATCCAGGAAGGTTTTTCAATTCAAAATGTTGGAAATAGTGTAGTGTGTAGAATGCAGTAGCCCAACAAAGCCTTGTTTTGGCTTAGAAAACATAAAAATTTAAATGGATGATCTGGTCCGCTTCTTTGGAATGACGGTCGTTTGGCTTCTTTGGTTAGCCTGCAATGCCCCATACCTGTCTATGTCTCTGAAAGGGGGCCGTTAAAGGGAAATGTGGGCCAGGCTGAATAGGCGAGGTCTTCTGTTCTCCTGTAAAGGGGCTGGTGTTGCATTGATAGCGTGAAGGGATTAACTTCTCAGCAAATTATATAAAAGTCAATAAAAAAGACAAACTTCTCTTTTCATAAAACCGACTGATCAGATTACATTACGACACGCTGCACATTTTCATCCCATCCACCTTAAAGACTGTTTACCTGTAAACCAACTCGCTGGACTCAGACAGAACAACACCATGAGGGCAAAGAGAAGATATGAAGTAAAGGAAGGTAGAAATTATAAGGAAGACTGGCTATGACTGGATATGAATAAAAAAGCCATAAAAGCTTTTTTATTCAACCTTCACTTCAAAAAACAAGAACCATGAAAGTAATAATTTTTAAATATCAGTATTTTCTACTCTGTGATCCACATTTCAAGGTGTTTTCAGTAAGAACCCATTGATTCTCTTCTTTTCAGCAGAGTTGATAATTCTTTGCATATTTCGGGTCTTGGAAACATTTAGGAACACATCCCTCAGTGCATTGCAGGTCCCAGCATATCTGCTGGATCTAGGTCTACACTGTGAGTGGGTCAGATTGTTGATGATTCTTTTTCCAAATAACCGTGCGTAAAATCTTTCATCACCAAGGGCCATTCTGCTGCAGACAGCAGCATGTTGGTGCTCAGAACTGGATCTGAACAGGCTGACAGCAGCAGATAGAGGATTGTTTCTGTCTCCTTCCTGATGGGAGGATGTTCTTCAGTCAGCTAAAATACTCCGGGCTTTTCACAGACCTGAAATAGAAAGGTTTAACAGAGACTATTCTTCATGGGGTTCACACCACAAACATTACAATAAAGTCATGCTTTTAATAAAAAATATAAAAAACTATGGCGGAGTTATAGGGCTAGGCTAGAGATTTTCTTTTTTAAATAGAAGAATAAAGTCATAACATTATAAGAATACATTTATAACATTATATAGTTGAAATATTATGACAATAAAGTCATAAAATTGAGAATAAAGTCATAATATTAAAGGGCCGATGGAAGTCATTTTGAACAAGATGCTGTGAACATTTTTTTTTTGTTTATTTTGGACAGAAGACCATTGAGCCTATAGGCCGATTTAAAATGCAATAAAAAAAATAATAATTGACTGAGATTCACTACTTTATTGTCATATACATTTACACGCACGCAACCAGGATCTGTAACACACAGACATCATTAATCACATTAATCATTGATCAGTTGATAATACGCGCTATTAATTAAGTTCACAATAAAATAAATGTCAGTGGCTTTATGCCAGTTTGAAAAGCCAACATTCACGAGGGGATTGTGTTTCTTAAAATAGTCTCTAGGTGTGACATTTTTCGGACTGCTTTCAGACAAACCAAACACAAAATATGATGAGTCTCTTCCACATTATGCAGCCACTGCCATCTATTACGGTTAATTTGGACCTTATTTTCATTACATTATGACTTTATTCTCATAATATTAAGATTTTATAATGTTGCAACATTATTCTCATAATGTTATCACTTTATTCTCATGTTTAAAACAAATCTCTAGACTGGTTCTAATACTCTGCTGTTAAAAAACACACAATGAAATACAAACAAAACAAAAAAATTGAAATCAACAACCTGCAAATTTTACGAAAATTACAGAAGGATATCTTTTATTGTTGTTTTTTTTTTATTCTTTTAAAATGTGCATGAATATATTCAACAGTCACAGCTGCTTTCTGAGAGCCAACAGACGAGATATAAAAGTAACACTAGAAGCTCATCTAGTATTATTAAACACACGTCTGATAAGTGCTAACGATTCTGAGAAAAGACTTAAAGGTTTCTGTGAATTCCAGACTCTGTTAAAAGAGGTGAGAAGGCTGCATTCTCTGCTTTCATCCATGACAGACACTGACATACATCCAGTTCTCCTCATGGGGCTTGGTGAAGAACTGACGCACATTCTCCAGACCCAAACAGCACAACAATAGTTGATTGCATCGAATTATACTTTTTTAACTTTGTGTCAAAAACAACTTTTAGTATTTTACAAGTAGAATAATTGTTTTATTTGTCTAAAATCTCTATTAAAGTCATTTATTAAATTATTCCATTTGTCCCTCTCTGCCCTTAGATTTTAATTAAAAAAAATAAAATAAAGCTGAGACTTTTTTTGTCTCCTTGTTAAATGGCAGAGCTCAATCATAATTCAATTCAATTCAGTTTATTTCTATAGCGCCAATTCACAACACATGTCATCTCAAGGCACTTTACAGTTCACTAGATCATCCAGTCAGATTGATTCAAAGTTTTCTATCTAAGGAAAACCAGTTGATTGCATCGACTCTGACTCAAATACAATGTCTCACACTAAGTATGCTTGTAGCGACAGCGGAGAGGAAAAACTCCCTTTTAACAGGAAGAAAGCTCCAGCAGAACCAGGCTCAGTGTGAGCGGCCATCTGCTGAGGCCGACTGGGGTTCAAGAAGACCAAAGCAGAGATACAAAAAGCAACTGTAAAAGGCGGCCCCATCCAGGAAACACTCAGCCAGGCAGGCAAGCTCTGAGCCAACTCCCATGTCAGAGGATGAAGAGAGCACATCCAGCCAGTCACAGTCAGAGAAACAGGACTACACACTGCATGAAAAGTGAGATTTTCGTCCCTATACGGCACTGT
>NW_015150901.1:35177-37066 GCF_000732505.1 Cyprinodon variegatus | reverse complement strand
ATATTGACGAAAATCCCACTTTTCATGCAGTGACACTGGAAAACAGGCGGATCTCCTCTATAAACAAAGATGTTGATGGAAGCAGCACAGACCAGATGAAGCTACTATGAGAAAAAGCAGAGAGAGCAGAACGTTAGAGATTGAACTAACTTAGAAGGCAGTACTTTCCTTCAAGACTGACAATGATTGTTTTCTACTTTCCGTTACTTTAGATCACCAATGAAATGTAAAATAATAGCAAATATAGGTAAGATGTTGAGATCCAGAAGAGATCTGATCCTTAAGAAACGGGAGCAATACAGTTTGTCCGAGTGGAGTTGCCGTATCTGATGACGTCATAAGAAAGGGAAGGGTCCCGAGCAGATCTGGTACAGTACCTACACCAGCCTGTCAGCCCCTGTTACATTATGTATATTTCCTTTTTAAAGCATAATAAAAAAACGAATTAGTAGGTCCAGCTAGTACTCAGTAATAGTAATCAGTCCTCCTTTCCAATGGACATTTGCTCCAGCTGTGCTGCTCTCTCCTCCACTGTGGTGCAAAGGAGCTCCAAGGAGCATGTTCAGTTCACAACAACTCCTCCTATGCATTTTAGAATGGTTACAACTTTTTAATTGTTGTTCCTTGGCATCAGGATATTTGCAGGAGTTACTTTCTACAATGGATGAGCACACTGAGTGAAGAGAAGCTCTATTTGCAGCATAATGTTGAGCAATTAATGTTCAATTGTTTTTCTTTTTTATACCCTAAATTAATATATGCAGCCTAGCAACTGATCTAATGAGAAAAGGAGGTAAGATATACACACGTATAAATATAGATGTAATTATCTTAATTAACTGAGGTTTTTAAGCAAATCCAGTCGTCTTTGGTGAAGTAGTTTGAAAAATCCAGATGCTGTGATCGATCGTTTGGAATGATGGGATTAATGTATATTAATGTGGCCTAGCAGCGGCGTCCATCAAAAAAGGATCAATATTAATTTTTTGGGCCTGCTGTCTGCTTCCTGCCATCTTGCCCTGCTGTGAGGAGACCCTGCAAATGCTATCAGTGATTATAAATGGGCGTATATGATTGGACAATGTAATGTAAACTATTCATTCATTGTAATAGAAATCCTGCAATTTGAAGTCCGTGTTTCTTGGATTTTACCTTTTTTTATCTCCTGAGGTTTCTTGACAAAACAGCTTTGATTTCCATAAGATATTCATTGATAAGTTTCCCTTGAAACATCTGACCTTACTGGGAAACTCTGTCAAAAGAAAGAATCAAAATTTCTGATTCCGAGACGTCATGGTAGGACTAGTTTAAGTATATATCAGTTCATCTGTATATTCTTGCTCTGTAGGAAGGTGTTTATATCAAATCTGAGGCAACCAGACTTTTTCAGTGTTTCTGAAAACATTTCCACACCAATCCAGGAGTCTTTGTTAGTCCTGTCGGCTCACATGGGAAACACACTCACACTCTTGCACCAACAACATAGATCTGCAGATCAAGGTTTTTATCTGCAGATCTATCCAGGAGTCTCTATTAAATTCAATTCAGTTCAGTTTATTTCTATAGCGCCAATTCACAACACATGTCATTTCAAGGTACTTTATAGTTCACCAGATCATCCAGTCAGATTGATTCAAAGTTTTCTATCAAAGGAAAATCAGTTGATTGCATCGACTTGTTGACTCGAAGGCAATCTTTCACACTAAGCATGCTTGTAGTGACAGTGGAGAGGAACAACCTCAAGCAGAACCAGGCTCAGAGTGAGTGGACCTCTGCCGAGGATGGGGATCAAGGAGAAAAAAGCAGAGATACAAAAGCCACTGGTAAAAGGCGGCCCCGTCCAGGAAACACACAGCCAGGCAGATGAGCTCAGAGCTAGCTCCCATGTC
>NW_015150901.1:19664-34154 GCF_000732505.1 Cyprinodon variegatus | reverse complement strand
CTGACTAGGATTTTTTTAAATAAAATGTCAAAAAGTATTGGTTCACAGTTTTTGTATTAATTCAATACATTGAGCTGTATCTGATTAAGTGCAGAATGCCACAAAGCATAACATGTGTGGACTTAAAAGTAAAAAAAAAAAAAAACATTTAACAGGTAACATACATAATAAAAATTAGATTTTATATTAAAAAAAAGAGATTGTAAAAAAATTAAATAAAACACACACACATTCAACTGTTTAAGAAGTACAGCTTGAATGTGGTCCATCATGCAGCACCGCAGTTATTTTGGAGACGGAAATTCGTGAAAAAAGCGAAGGAGAGTTACCTTCCCGCATTTTATTACTTTTATGTTAATCCGTACTCGCATGCCGTTCAATTGCAGCTTTCTCCCTACTGCTAATGTCGAGATCGCATTGACATAGTGTGCAGAAGCCATGGAATTAGTCTCGACGAATTTTTGTCATAAATTCATGTTCTCTTGTCCATTTAAAGTTAAATGAGGTCTTATGTTTTCAACTGATGCGAACTTTCTTTAAATGTCCTTTGACAGGACTCATCATTGTTTACTTTTATTCAATGACGAGCAGAGGGTTGTTCAGTGACAGAGTTGGTAGTACTACCGCCTTGCAGCAAGAAGGTTCCGGGTTGCAGTAAGGGGGCTACGGGTTTGATTCCTGGCCCAGGGTCTTTCTGCATGGAGTTTGCATGTTCTCCCTGTGCATGCGTGGGTTCTCTCTGGGTACTCCCACAGTCCAAAAACATGGCTGTTATAATCTAAATCTAAAATCTAAAAAACGTCTGGCAAAAAAATGTCCGGCAAAGCTTGAGCCCTGAACAAGGTAATCTCCTCCTTCTTATACCTCATGAGTCCATGTTTTGCATCAGATGATTAGCTGTCTGTATCAGGTCCATGCCCTGACCTTTATGCATCTTGCCTCTTTGCCCAAGGATTCCAGATAGTTGTTCTTTATCAGTCCAGCTCCAAGATGTGCCCATATCCTGTGTTTCTCTAAAGACACGAAGGCTGTCCTGATTAGATGACCTCCATACAGTACGCACAGTGACATCCACCATGTGAAGGAAGGCCTTCTACTCTGTCTAATCTGACTAACAGAATAACAATGCCCATGATGTATAAAGAATAAACCTAACATACAATACGCCAACAATTTAACTGCAAACCTTGTTTTAACAGAAAGTAGAGCTATGATGTGAAACTTTACTGTTTGTTAACTTCCTGGTTCCTGCGCTAATCATAGGACAGTTCCCATTCTTACCTAAACTAAGCTCTTTTTTTAATGTTGGTTAATGAACAGCAGCATGTGCAGATGGAAGCCAGCAGGAAAGACGAAGCAGAATTACTCTCAACAAAACCTCAATTTTTCATTTGTTTCATTTGTATTTTTGGACCTATTGCAGCCACCATATGAGAATACAATAGCATCACAATAAATCATCGAGGGGCTTTTTTCAAAGGAGGCCTTGAAGGTATAAAGCCTCCCTTAAAAAGCAGATATGTTTCAGCTTGAGGGTCATTCTGCTCACCATGAATATGGACATAACAGCAAACCCAGGGAAAAGGTCTAGCAGGCAATACTTCAGGTGTGACGGTAGCGAACCAGACAACAGGTAAACAGACTAAATAATATGAAATAACAAATTGCAAACTATGAGAGAAGTTATGTTACATCTATGCATCATGATCCGTGACACATGATGTGAAGCTACGGCAGCTTTCTGTTGTTATGGGAGTTAAAACCGGTCTGAATGCTGCCTGGTTCCTGCTTATCCCCTCAGCTCACCTCATGAAGACTCGTAGCTAAAATATCTACACAGAAAATGTGACTCGGGTGAATTTCATCCATGTTGCTGTCTGAGCAGTAATCTAATAGAAGTGACTGAATGTGTCTGATGTTGCAGGAGCATCACCAGCTGTGTGCTGCTCACTGATGTATTTATATGGAGGTAAACCTGGTTGAGTGGTTTAAAGGAAAAATCATATTCAGAATTCGAACTTCTTAAAAGTACTTTAAATATGAAATTATTCCATACTGTTAAATAATTGTTTTTAATTAAGAGTAATTTTCATTTGAATGTGCTTTACTGGAGACATCCATGTTTGTCAAAGAACACTACTGCCACCTACTGGTTTGTGACGTCACGGTGCGGTATCAGCTGTTGATCAAGTCCCAGTGCTGTATCTGGCATTTGTCACAACGCACTATTATCCAAGTCATCTTGAAAACATTCTTCTTCCAAATCTTGGCTACATATTACGTATTTTTTCTCTGGCCAGAAGTTCGATGGCAAATCCTCCCTCTTCAAGGTGGCAATCCAACGACGAACCCGTCTATGGAGGATCAGGAATCAGAAAGGTGAAATTATTCATTTTTTTCACTTTTACCTGATGTATTCAAACATCCAACTGCCATGCACATGTGCATATTCAGTTTCA
Source organism: Cyprinodon variegatus (assembly GCF_000732505.1). Lineage (NCBI taxonomy): Eukaryota > Metazoa > Chordata > Actinopteri > Cyprinodontiformes > Cyprinodontidae > Cyprinodon > Cyprinodon variegatus. The sequence goes on along the minus strand of NW_015150901.1, from coordinate 31,695 downwards.
CTATAGCTCTGGTGAATTTCAATGGTGAAGTCCTCTGGAAATCTTCAATAATTGTTGTTGATTGCAGATGTGTCTAGTAGTTCCCATTGATTTTGCTTGTAAAGCGGGGAGAATGGCGCTAGGCTTACCGCACCGTGATGTCACTGCCGGAAGATGTCAGGAGTGAGGCTTTACTATATCAGACTCAGTGGTCGCAACAAAAATTATTGTTTTTATTTTTTACTGATTAAAGCTAAATTCATTAAATCACCGCAAACTTATTAGTTTTAGGTATAGATAATTAGCCATTGATTATTCCTTGCTGTCGTCTGTAAAGGTGGATTCACACTGAACGCCAGCTACGCAAATAAAGCCATTTATTTAGGCCTTCTCACTGTGGATGCGTGTTCCGGAGAACGTGATACCAAATGATGCGGGGGAGGCCTTTCTAGCAAATTTCACTGTAGCTCAAAAATCTAAACTGTTATTGTCAACCAATCTGGGGCTGGATTTGGCTGTGAGGTAGTCGGGTGAGGAGTCAACTGTGTCCTAACACAGGGTGTCCTAACGTCCGCCCTGACCCCTAACCACTAAATCACTATATAGTGAAGGGACTATTTAGTGGACTTTATAGTGAACTTGGTTGACTGACCTTACAGACAGATGATCACTACTTTTCACTCCCTGTTGGCCATGTGACTCCGCCTCCCCTCACGGAGGCTGCACCATCTTAGTTCTCTCTCGCACCCAAAACAAATCTCATGATGCTCTGTTAGGAGAGCTCTTGCAAAGCGTTCTATGATATGTCCACCTGTCTAGTTAGCATGGATGCATGTCACTACCGGATCCGTCCCGGAAGCACAATCCATCCTGTGCGTGCGTAAACAGATATACATCCATAAATAATGTAATTATGATACTAAAATCCCATATTTCTCACTAAAGAACGCACTAATGACTTTTCTGAGACAATTTTGTTGCTTTTTCATTTTCTCCGTTAAACTGCTTCTCTGACATCATCATCTGACATGCTCAGAGTAGTCCTGCAAAATATGATTAAGCCATCTTTATATGTATTTTAGTTGTTTCTTTCTTTACCCACTATATGCCATACGGTTAACAGGAAAGGAAAACTTAAAACTCAAAAAGACTAGATTTATGTTTAAATCCAAAGCTGAAAAAGTTAGCCACTGGAAGTAGCGTATGATCCCATTTTCGGTGCAGAGACTTTAAGGCATTTATTTTCTCAGGAAATAGGTTATTAACCTTTTACACTTTATATTTTAGTACACTAACTATTTTTGGGGAGGGAAAAAAATAATTTAGGTCTTTTTAACAAAATAAAATTGAGAGTGATACACCCAGATGTATATCTGGATGTGCAAATAAGCTGATGGCGAATGCACAGGACGGATAATGCTTCCAGGACGGATCGGGTAGTGACAATGCACACTACTTTTCAAGGTCCATTGTGGGAAATCTTGAGTCCACTACTTTTTTTTCCACTTTCGGGTACTTTTATAAATGGTGTAACCTCTACATACAATAGCAGCCATTAAAAATGGTCCTTCCATTTAAGACGCCACCCGAATGGCAGCCCACTTCCCTCCAACTCCCAGCGAATCCCCTCCAACTCCCAGCCACTGCAGTGACCCCCTCTTGCATATTTTTTTCTCTGACTCCACCCTTTCACTGAATCACAGTCTGACCAGGAGATGATGCTTCTCTTTAGATCTTAATGTCCACAAATCATGACAGAAAGAATATTTTAGTACAAATATTGGTGTTTAAAAAGGAATTGAAGGGGGACCAGCCAAGGACCCGTCAAGGAAAGTGGGTAAATTATGAATGGCTGCTACTGTAGAGCTCTATGTAGGCGTTAAAGCAGATGTTCAGACAAAGCCAAAACTTTTTAAAATCAAAATAGGCCTGAGAAGGTAATGATGACAAACACTTAGAACAACTTAGTCATAGAGAAACAGACATTTTAACATAAAACACAGTGATCATATGTTTTACTTTTGTCCTTTATCCACGTTTTCTTTCTTCTCTTTCTGTTAATTTCTCTGACTTTTCTTTTCTTTTTCTTTCCATTTTTCGTGTCGTCCTATTCTCTGTGTTTTCCTTCATCCCTTTTTCTCCTAGTCTTTGCATTTATTCCATTTTGTTTTTGAAACATCATTTTTTAAATCTTGGACAGATCTTGCAATGAGGAGATCCATATCCACTGACCTAAGAGCCCCTAAAGCCTGAAGCTTTCCAGAAGATTAGACTCATAAAACAAGCAAAGTAACTGCTAAATGATTTCTCACTCATCCTCTGTAGCAAAAACAGATGAAATTGGAGGCTCACTTCAAAATGAGCCCTTAGCTTTCCATCTTCTATGGGACAAAGGAATAATAATCAATATGGGGGAACAATTTTCTAGATGATTTTTAGATGATTATCTAGTTCTTCATCCCTCATGGCGGTCTCTACTCAACTAGTATCAACATCATTCTTGCACTTGCTTGTAGCCTGCTAGCTGCTGCTGCAGTGAAGAAGCGTAATTGAAGTATGCAAATAGGTTAACTTTAAGTGTAGGAGGAGTTCTATGGAGCCCTCAGGAACTTACGCCACTAGGTAACTAGTGCTCCTGATGGTAACTCCACCAATGTTGAAATAGGAAGATGTCAAGAATCTACCTTAATGATTTGTGGGTGTAAATAAGCTGTGCTTTTTAAATGTACCTGTTTATTAGCAGTTTTCACAGTTGTCTACATACAAAATGTACATTGTATTTCTATTTCTCTGTTTCACCTTTGCACCATATAGTTTATCTAATTCTTTATTTTTTGTCTGTCTTCGCTGCTATTCACTTGTTGCTAGGGTTGCCAACCGTCCATTGAAAAACAGAATAACGTATTTAGAAATAGAAATAGCTGTTCTGTTTTAATGGGAAAATGGGGTGACCAGACCTCCCCTTTTTCTTAGACTTAGACTCAGACAGATTTATTGGTTATTTTGTTTACACAAGTGAAAAACAAAAAGAAATTTTGTTTAAAAAAGCTCTCTGGACAATTTCATTTTTTTTTAAAGTGCAGCCTTGAAAAATAGTTTAAAAAATATATATATAAAAACAGTAATATAAACATATGGCTGAAATTTTCTTTCCTCGGATATGTCCTACTTTTCATTCCAAAAAAAAAAAAATGTCCAGGGGAGGAATTTCAAAATTGTCCAGTGCAATTGAAAAAAATCTGACATTTGAACCGAGCCGACAGCTCCAGTCGACTCAGCCACGATGCCATGTCCTGAGTTGTGACCAATGAGCTGACAACATATATGTAACGATCCAGAATAGCCTCATCCCATTGGTCAAGCCAAGATAACGGGAGACAACAGAGCAGTATGGAGGACGAACGGAATCATTTAAATGCTGACGCTGCTTTTGGGGGCGAACAACTCACTGCTGCAGGAGCTCAGAGGACATACAAGCAGGCTATCACCACATAATGTGGCATTAAGCTAATGATTTTTTTTTTTTTTTTTTTTTGCACAACTTTGCTGTTGCACCACAAAATGAACACTATTTATTTATGATTTTATATTAATTTTACAGTTTGAAGTTAAGCAGGACAGGCTTATGTTTAAGATACTTATGTTATACCATCCATCCATCCATCCTTCTGTGACATCAGATATTATTATCTGCATCTAATCCAGTGCAGATTTGAGTCAAATAGTTAAAAAAATTATTTCACAGACAAAGGGGGGCTAAAAAAAAATCACCATGCCAGGAGGGGTAAAGGTAATCGGGTTAGCTGGCACTCATATGAGGGGTCCTTTTTTGTATGTTTTTTTGGGAGTTGGGAACCCTACTTGTTGCGCCTGCAGCTCCTGGTCATTCTCTGGTCAGCCTACGGTCTACTTCTTGTCAAAGGTTCATTATTTCTTCCTTTATTTCTTTCTAAATTAACAACCAGCTCCCAGCACAGCTCTTGTTTAAGGGCTTTATATCACATCTAATAGCTGCAAGCCCATTTTGTAACGTGTCCGTGTTATCGTGTTCTTCCATTTTTACTGCTGAGGCTTTTTCGTACTCGCCAGCTTCATGTTGTGAGATTTCTTCCATTACAGCCAGCTCTTCGGTTCTGTCTTGCTTTTAAGAGTTTTTCCAGCTTCTTCTCTTGCTCATCCCACTCATGCCTTAGATTTATCTATCGAGTTCCAGTTTTGTTGTTTTTTCCCGACTCTGGAGAGCTAGCTGACTCCTCCTTTTCCCTCCGCCATTGTGTCTCGACCCCTTAAATAAGCTGTTTTAATGATCAATCTTTAACCATAACCCATAACGTAATCCAGTTGGGGTTACTGGACTCCCTGAACTGGGAACATCTCTGGAGGATCTGGTCGATCGAGGACTGACGCTGTTATTCAGTTTCCACATTAAATACAGAAGCATGACTCACTAGGTAAAATCCAGGTCTGATATGTTAAGTTACACAGACAGGCAGAAGCTCCTCCCATTTGAAGATGCTGTGAAGGGAAGGGACAACGGAGGCCAAATAACATAGAAAATGTTCTGGAAGAGCAGAACTGAGGCTACTGATGGATGCTGTTCATGGTGTCATCAGATGTAGTTAGTCGTTTCCACATTGGATGCTGCATTTCCATGTTCTACAATTGAAGATTCAAACCATTTCTCAGCACTAAACACATTTGAAGTGCTGTCTTCAAAACCAGTTAGAAAGTGATTATGTGAGATTTAATGGTTCTGAGAGCTAATGCTACATTCAGACAGCTGAAGCATCTTCGCTGCTGAAGCTGCGTGGTGGAAACGTGGGTGTGATGCGCGTTGGGCGGAGCTACCATATCCATTCTTTGCCTGTAACAATGGCAGCTGTATTTGCTGTGATCAGTGGGTAAAAAGTAGTTCTAATATGTTTTAAGTGAGAAAATCCACCTGCAAACTTCCTCTGTGCAGTCAGTTCATGCAGATTACCATCCTGCCTTCAATTATTATTTCTCTGTCAGAGCTGCTCAGACCCCCATACACTTGTGGCGCTCTGTCATTGGGAATTCCCTTCAATGGCAGCCTCTGGCCCGGTCACCTCTTTGCTGTTTTCCACTGCTGTTCGCTGGAAGGCGCTTTTTACCGTACGCAATCCAAACTGCAGGCACCAGGAAAATGAAATCAAACATGTTTTGCCGGCAGGGTTCTACATTCTAGGTTAATTTAGTTTTTCCAACTCCAGCATCTGCTGCTTCTGAAGCGCGTCAGATGCTCAGGAGCTCGTAAGACGCTGCTTCAGCTGCTCTAAACCCACTGCAGGACCTTTTTGCTGCACCTTGATTTTATCAACCATTGACTTTGCATGTAAACTAGCTGCTTCTGCTGCCTCTGCTGCTTGCGGTCTGAATGTAGCATTAGACTGTCTCTGATTCAGTTCCTGCTGAGGAACTTGTGATGTCAGGCTTTTTGTCGTACTATTACAGAATCCAGTTCTTCCACATTATAGTCAGAATAATTATCAAAGTTGTTGTTTTCTGTCTTCTGGGAGGAATTTTAGGGTGTCAGGACAACAGGCCTTTGGTTGGACACTGGAATTAAGAGCTTTGGCAGGAAGTGGTGGACCGTAGCGCAGAGCAGAGCATAGTTCAACAAATCAAAGTATGGTCAGAGACAGCAAAGGACCTTGGAGGCTTTGTAAACAGATAAACACATAATCTTTCTTTTAAGCTTGTCAGAAATACCGATCAAACTCTCCATTTGTCTGTTTGCCCTCCAGAGAGGGCTTTGAACGGCGTAGATACATCTTGTACGCCTTGACCCCGGTTTTCCTGCTCACCTTTCCATGGAGCTCATTCCAGCCACTTTATGGTCACACACACACACACACACAGACACACACACAACTCTGCTGGAGGAAAATAGCAGAAAATGGAGACACGTATAGACGGAGACTTCCACAACAATAAACCACAGAATAACACAGCTCATATCTGCTGTTTATTTGCTTCCAGAGTTATTACGGTCTGCCTTTCCCCCTTCATGTGGGCCTAGGCTCTAATGCACAGGATATTGATCCCAGCAGAGCAGAGCAGTCCTCTTCACCACAGCTACACATCATATTTCTTTTTGTTCTTCGTGAGCTTCACTTCAAATGTCTTGTTGACTTTTTGTGGAAAATAGAAGCGTTTAGGCGAGGAGGCTGAATCTAAGGCTTAGATTCAGCACATTTATATAACTTTGAGCACTTAAATGTCAATTTTCAGTTTGGTTTTTAGTAGATATTTATCAAGAACAACCACATAGTTGAGTTTGGAAGAGGTACATCAGTTTGTCCTATTCCTGCAGGCAGAGGATGGTTCTGTCCTTCAGATCCGGTCATGAACCCAGTAAACTAGCAGCATCTACACGGACCAGGATGCCGTCTGCAAGCATCAACTAAGAAGAAAAAACTGCCTGAGGGATAATATATTAGAATATCTAAATATTCAATTCATTCAAACATATTTAAAAAGCAGGTTAAAAAATACTAATTCCAAGTTTTCTTTGCTATCAGTCCCCTTGTAGGTGTTTTCACTTTGCATAAACAGGTGTTTTCAGGAGCATTGCTGCAGATAAACGGGTGTTTTTAAGCTGTTTTCAAGTAAACTGAAAACACATTTGGTATTCACACCGACGTGTTTATGGTTTTTAATTATGAGGCTCATTTATGAGCTTTAACTTTGGAATCACTGTGATCTGAAAAGTTTAAGGACTATCCAGTCACAATAAAAAAACAAACATGGGCTTAGAGGAGTTCATTTGTGATAAAAATATGCCGACATGCTGTGAATTCATGCATACTATCGACTGGCCAATAGTTATTTATGTCTTTTCCATTCATCTGTAAAACACGACCTTGACTGTTTTGCTCATGTTAACCATTTAATAAAGCACAGATGCGGGATAATCAAGAGGCCTCCTTTTATTTTATCCTGATGTTTTCAGATGTTAAACAATGATAAACTGTAATGAAGTACAGTCAATGATCCACTTTGTTGGAATGTCTTTAATTCCAGCATGAAGCTCTGCTGCATGTGATTCCTGCTAATATTATGTCCGTCATTAACTCTGTAACATAGATTATAGCCGCTGTGGCGAAACAAAACATTTTATCTGCTGAGTGTCGTTCAGCACATAAAAGCTTCATATTTGTCTCTTTAGTCTCAATACCACCCTCTAGTGGCAGTTACTACCACTCCATAGAACCCTGGAAAACACCTGGATGAGTAGAAAAAACAACAGTAGAACTCAGGGCTATGTTTATTACTGAAAGTAAGGGCATTTCCACATGCACGATGCAAAGGGAACTCAAGGGATTGGGACTGAACAGCTGTGTAGCCGTAAGAAAACCACTAATCAGTGAGGCTAACTGGAAAAAAAAGGCTTTAATTCGCTAGGGAGCATAAAGATTGGACTGTGGAGCAATGGAAGAAGGTCATGTGGTCTGGTGAGTCCAGATTTACCCTGTTCCAGAGTGATGGGCGAATCAGGGTAAGAAGAGAGGCAGGTAAAGTGATGCACCCACCATACCTAGTGCCTACTGTACAGGGCTGTAGGGGCGGTGTTATGATCTGGGGTTGCTGCAGTTGGTCAGGTCTAGGTTCAACAACAGTATGTGCTCAAAGAATGAGGTCAACTGACTACCTGAATATACTGAATGACCAGGTTATTCCATCAATGGACTTTTTCTTCCCTGATGGCACAAGCATATTCCAAGATGACAATGCCAGGATTCATGGGGCTCAAATTGTCAACTTTTTTGGTGGCAACTTTTTCTTTGGCCAGGCAGTGTAGAACTTTATTAATCTAACAATGGCTGGCACTGTGCTGCGGCCAGGGAGCAGTGTGGGGTTAAGGGAATTACGCAGAGAGCCAGAGTGCCTGCTTAAGAAAAAATAATTCACTGGACTTTATTTCTCCGTTTGATGATGTTTCGCTTCCCATCCAAGAAGGTTGTTCCATTTCAGTTTGGGGCTTTATACAGTAGCCCAACAAATAATTGTTTTGGCTTAGCAAACATGCAAATTGAAACGAACGAACAGGTCCACCCCTTTGAAATGGGGGTCGTTTCTTTTTTTTGTTAGCCTGCAATGCCCCATACCTGTCTATGTCTCTGAAAGGGATGTCACTAAAGGGAGTTTTTGGCCTGGCTGAATAGGTGAGGTATTCTGTTCTCCTGTGAAGGGGTTGGGTTTGCCTTGGGAAGGAATCAAATCAATCGCTGCATTGTAGGTTTTTGAAAGTTGAGATCTGAGTCATCCCCTTCCTTTTAAGGTTGTTTTTTTTCTTTCTTAACATAAAATTCTTCCTTCACGCTCCTCTAAAACCACCTATTTTCTTTGTCCAAAATGTGAACATTTTGGTCCTCAAAAGAATGTCCTTTGTCCTTAAGGTGTAGATGGACAGCAGAGTCTTGTCCCAAGGAGGTCGCTCTTCTGTGTTGGGCCATGCGCCTGTGGAGAGGTTGTCTTCTCAAAAGCACAAGCACTGCTCTAACCAATAGGCCTAATTAGGAGGGATTTTGTTGTCCAATAGGTATTTTTTCTATTCCTGATCATCAGCATTTAGTTACTAAAATAAACAAAAAGAAGAAGAAATTGAACCTAATGATTGATCTACTTGGTGATTCCCAGTGAAAAACTCTTCTTTACTGCAGCGTATGTTTTTTAACCAGCTAGAATTAGATGGCCGGTTCTCAGGTTTTCTGCTTCTGGATATATTCTGTCCCCTCTGCATCATGTGGCGCCTGAGCTGAGAAGTTTCCCACTGCTCACCTCTCCCCTGTAAATAATTGCTATCACTCATGCTTGGGCCAAGTTGCTGCTTCAGATTAGATTCATTAATGAGTTTAATTAGTGCATCAACTTCGATTAATTATATGACATAAATCCCTTGTAGCATCTTGTCGTTGGTGGTTTTAGTTCTGCAGAATCCAGATGTGTAGCAGCAAAGCTCCCTGCTACTTTCCCTGTCATCAAAGACAGCTTTTGCAGGCATTTTACTTTGTTTGTAATATAAATTTGATATAAATTTGTTCTTGATATAAATCCATTCTCTTCTCCATAGTTTGTTTATGTTAAAGTGAATCTGGGACTAGCTGATAGAAACATTACAGCCACTTTTTAACTGGAGCTAAATGGACCTTTATAATCTCCTGATGAAGACACCAAAACCACTGAAGGGTTTTGTTTGTTTTTTATAGAAAAGTTGCTGATTTAGGATCTAATATCGATCTATAAGAAAATATAGACCTGAAAGTTTGATTTAAAGACTTTTATATAAATTTGGCTACCAAAAATATCCTTGAGCCCTGAAGGAGTTTAGGGATCTGAAGATGCTGCTTTTTAAAAGGCAGGAGTGGTACATAAGAACAAGGATGGAGGATAGATTCAAAAGCAGATGGTTATAAATGAATGGTTGGAACACGACGAGAGATTCCCCTGCTGTTAGTGGCGACTAGAAGTGGATGTTAGCGTTTTTGGAGAATAAAATCAAACATATTTTGCCGGCAGGTTTAGGCATTAATAAACTGTTTCAGATGAGTGATTATAGCGTTCTGCATCAGCAGCACTGTATAACAAAATTTTTCCAACTCCAGCACCTGCTGCTTCAGAAGCGAGTCACGTTCCTCAGATGTTTAGATGCATCAAGATGCGCTGCTCCTGCTGCTATGCGGCAGGACCTTTTGCTGCACCTTGATGTGCGTCAACCATTGACTTTGCATGTAAACTGGCTGCTTCTGCTGATCAAACTGCATCCAGTGTAAAGGTAGCTTAATGCTACTTTCAGAACGCACGCAGCAGAAGCAGCAAAAACGCACGTGCTGCTTCATTTTTTATGCTTATACAAGTTTAGTTCTGAAGCGTGGCTGAAGCATCTTTGCTGCTCTAGCTGTGCGGTGGAAAATTGGGTGTGATGCGTGTTGGGTGGAGCTACCCTATCCTTTCTTTACCTGTTACAATGGCAGCTATAGTTGCCGTGATCAGTGGGTAAAAAGTAGTTTTGATATGTTTTTGAGTTAGAAATTCCACCGGAAAACTTCGTCTGTGCAGTCAGTTCATCCAGTTTACCATTCTGCCTTGAAAAATTTGCCTCAGCAGATGGCCGCTCACACTGAGCCTGGTTCTGCTGGAGGTTTCTTCCTGTTAATAGGGAGTTTTTCCTTTCCACTGTCGCTACAAGCATGCTTAGTGTGAGGGATTGCTGAAGAGTCAATGAGTCGATGCAATCAACTGGTTTTCCTTAGATAGAAAACTTTGAATCAATTTGACTGTATGATCTGGTTGAACTGTAAAGTGGCCTGAGATGACATGTGTTGTGAATTTGGCGCTATATAAAAAAACTGAATTAAATTGAATTGAATTTCTCTGTTGGAGCCGCTCAGACACCGGTACACCCCGTACCTCTGGCCCGGTCACCTCTTCGCGGTTTTACGCTACTGTTCATAATCCAAACTGAAGTCACCAAAATAATAATATCAAACATACTTTGCCGGCAGGTTTCTACATTTTAAGTTCATTTAAGCATTAATAAACTGTTTCAAAGAAGTGATCATAGCGCTCTGCATCAGCAGTGCTGTGTCTGTCTCCCTGCCAGCTCCCAGATCAGCTTCACTGATTGTTTAATGTGGTGCGTTCAGCACCTAAAGTTCAATTATTCCAACTCTATCATCTGCTGTTTCTGAAGTGCGTCCGCGCCTCACTTCATCACTTTAGTCAGATGTAGAGCCTGATAGCTGCTTTCTAGCTGGATTAACTGAAGCTGAGCCTGATGTAAATCATTCACTCCTTTCCTTTGACTAGAAATTTATTGAGTAAGGCAGTTTAACAGGTTCAACATCCTGTGCTCATTATATGAGTGAAGACACAGTCAATGTTTGTTCTGTGTTTTATTCAGTCTCAGTATTGAGGTCTGATGCACCCATGATCAGGAATCCCTCATTTATTCCCCCCTTTTTGCGAAGCTCTGGGAGTCCCAGGTTCTTGCAGGTTCACTGCCTCGCCGGTGCAGCAGTGCAAACATCGCTCCGTCTCTCTGTGTCTTTATTTCCTCTTCCTCTGGGTTCACTGGCCGTAAAAAGTCACTCTAAAAACGAGCAGTGAACTTCGTGAAACAATTTGCTCTTTAAATCTGCCAGACGCTGAAGTTGTGGTGAGGGCGACAAGTTGACAGTAAATGAGTATTGATCTTTGCTCCCATGCAGTGCAGCTGGTTTCTAGCTGCAGCCTTTACTCCTCCAACGCCATCAGAAGGGAGGCTGTGTAACGGGATCTTATCAATTTGCTGTGGAGGTTTGACTACCTTCTACTGGTGCTGCTGGGCTTTAGGTGGGATTTGGGATAAAGAGCAAGTGTGCTTCGGTTCAGGTTGATTAAGATTAGAGATTAAGATTCAAACAGCTTGCATGTTTGGAATGCTGCCAGTTGAAACCAGTTACATTGTGGGATCTAATATTTGATTAAATGCCTCTCTCCTGCAGAGATATTTTGCAGAAACAGATTGGAAGATCCAGCAGAGAATGACTCAGAATGCAGTTCAGTTACTTCATGACATTTTGTGTAAATTATTAAACATCTTAACGTTGTACAGCCCCTGCTGCAGCGGTGAACATAGCAGAGAAGGGAAGAATGAAGCAGCGTGTGTATAAAGGAGGTTAATTATATAGAAAGGACATAAAGCGTAGTAAATATTAACCCTTTATAGGGAAGAGTGAAATACTTTGAAAATCAAAATTTCAAGCCGATAGTGTTATTGGAATACAGAAGAAGACCTTATTACCTTTGTAACATTCAAAAATTATGAATATTTTGATTGCAAAAAATTACTGTCAATGTAATAACAAAAAACGCCAACTTGCCTGGGTATATTAAGAAAAATATCAAAAGTGCTTCTATAAGAAATTCATAAAAAATGCTCTGAGAGTGTAAGAGACACATTTTTTTTGGTCCAACATAACCTTAGAGACATTGATGGGGTTATGCAAATAATCGAAAAAGGGTAACTTTCCCTTTAAAGGGTTGA
>NW_015150901.1:12970-18651 GCF_000732505.1 Cyprinodon variegatus | reverse complement strand
TGATATTTCTCTCCAGGATGGAGTCACAGCCAAACAGGAATAGACCAGATGAAGCTACTATGAGGAAAACCAGAGAGAGCAGATACCCAACTATTGTAGTATCTAGGCTAGAGCTGTCAGTCTGGTAAAGAATGTAGTCGTTTTTCCAAATTGTAATGGTTAACTTTTATTTGCAACATAAAACTGACTAAAACCTTTTCAAGTTTTAGTCCGACTAAACCGACTAAAACTATCACATATCGTAATGACTAAAATGCGACAAAAAAAAAATAATAGTTTTCGTCCTAAAGACTAAGACGTAATCTAAGATGGCTGTCACTGTTATACTGTCTGACCAGAACATGACGCTTCTATTAGATCTACAAAGCATGACAGATATAATATTTTAGTACAAAGACTGATGTTTAAAAAGGAATTGAAGGGGACCAGCCAAGGGCCCATCAAGGAAAGTGGGGAAATTTTCAATGGCTACTACTGTAAATGTTGCAGGAAAGTGGCAGAAAGTTGAAGAACCTGATCGTATAAAGAAGTTTTAAGGGTTCAGGTTAACCAACTACATCATTCATTAAAAAAGCTGAATTATTAATTGTTCTACAAACAAAACATGAGGAAACTGCAGATATTCCTACAGAAGAAAAAAAAAACAGAACTCAATGGGATTAACCTGGCAGAAATCTGAACCACAAACAAACAAACAGGGAAGAGAGGCTGCTCTCTAGGGTAGGACATCAAACTAAAAACAGAGCTTAATAGAGAGCGGATGGGAAGTTTAAATGTACCAGATCATTTGCATCTTCTTCAGTTTCTCATTCTCTATTAACTTTTATTTCCTTATGATGAAGTTCTGCATTTTTTTTAGCAAAGGCAGAATATTAATCCATCCTCTCATGTTCAGTACCACAGAGTTTGCATTTAGATGTATTGATCAAATCAGCAAAAATTGAAATATTTAATCAAAGGAAGCTCAGACTTCTCTGTGCGGTCACCATGGAGACAGAGAATCAATAAAGCCTTTTTAAGGACTTTTTATCAAAGTAAGGCAGAATAATTCACTCTATTTATGTGGAGATACAAACTAAAGTGATCATAACATCTACAGAGGGTTAATGGTTTACAGATTTTAAGGACAAACCTCTCAGACTTCAACCTTCAGAGATCTGTCATGATGTCATGACCTTCTGAGATAAAACATTTGCATTCAGTGGGAGGCTTGAATGCAAACCTGGAATGAATGGTTTCCAGCTGATTGTAATCCTGATCAGAGACCTCCTTGCAGTGGAAGGTTGCTTCATTTCAAATCCAACCAATCTGAATATTTACACATAAACTGTTATGGATTTATGTTTTACACCATAGCCACCATGAAGCAGTCAGAGATGATGCTGTTTTGATCTAATTCTTTCAGACATTTGCACGCAGATTGCAGTAGCCTTCTTGAACCGTGGGCCATTCAAAGGAGATGTAGACGGGCTAGTTACATGCCCTCTGGTGCTGAGTGGGCTTCAAATATAACAGTTATTCTGCACATATATGAGAATAAACTTAGAGCCATTATTGAAAACAGTATGAAAGCATTAACGTCAGCTCTCACCACTCAATGAGATCTTATAGTCACAACCCATCCATCCATCTATTCTGACACGCTTGTCCCAAGTGGGGTCGCAAGGGGTGCTGGTGCCTATCTCCAGCTGTCAATGGGCGAGAGGCGGGGTCCACCCTGGACAGGTCGCCAGTCCATCGCAGGGCAACACAGGGACAAACAGGACATACAACCATTCACTCACACCTAAGGAGAATTTAGAAAAGCCAATTAACCTAACAGACATGTTTTTGGACTGTGGGAGGAAGCCGGAGTACCCAGAGAGAACCCACGCATGCTCAGGGAGAAGCATCGGTACTGACTGGATTGTGTTCTTTGAGATTTCTTCATAACTTGTGTTTTTGTACCATTAGCTGAAAATGGATCCAAGCATCCTCAATTCTGGGTACATCATTGACTCTATAGGCATGGAGAAAGAGAAACAAATTGTTGCAAAGCGTATCCACTTATCTCCAGCTAAGTTGGATAACCTAAACAATTTTAACCTCAGTCTATGTGAAGAAAAGATTCAAGAATTAATTAACTTAATTAAAAACCCAAATGAAAACGGAAACTGAAAAATATGAGCAAGTGAGTATCAGGCCCCGTCCACACGAAGACGAACCCTGGCCTAAACGCACAAATTTTTCACCAAACCAGCCTCTCATCCACACGAAGCCTGCGTTTCGGGGGTGTGTAAACGATCTTTTTTTTATTCAGCCTTCAGAGTGGGAAGATTTTGAAACGCCGTTTTCGCGTTTCCATCTTTATGCTCTAACTGCATATTTTTTTTTACAAGCATGCGTCATAGCGTCGCCTCTAAACACGCATGCGCGACCAGTATCACAACAACAATGGCGCCGTTGCTGCTAATGCTACTCACCCTGCTGTCGGGCTTACAACAGAATCTTCTTCTTCTGGAATATCTCCAGGAAGAACAGAGCAATATCGACGACATAGTTCAGCCCTGAATTTGACTTAACCACGAAAATGGACCCGCAGGGCAACCATGTATAAATATTAGTGCGCATGCCCAACATTTCGTCGCTTATTTTTGCTTTGGCACCACAGCGCCAATTGCAGGCCTGGCATACATTTTGCAGCGTTTTCATGCATTCGTGTGGACGCTCACATTTATTTTACGTCTCCGTCTTTACGGCAAACGTTTTGGAAAATATCAGCGTTTCGTGTTCGTTTTGACTTCGTGTGGACGGGGCCTTAGATGATCAGTTAGTGATAAAAAAATCTTTTATTGTCAGGAGCTGAGATAACAGTAGAAGCTTATAGGATCAAAGACCAACAAGGCCAGAGTGACCATGCCTTAGAACAAAGGGTGTCAACCCCCCACCCCCGTGGAGCTATGCGATAAATGAAGCCAGCAGACTCTGAATCAGCAGGAGGTCAGACCAGTCGAAAGGAAAACAGTTCCTGAAACAGACACAAAGTCTCTAAATCCTGAGTTAACACAAAATAGCTCTGAAGATGTTCAAAGTCAAAGTAGTGTCACAGACAGAGACAGAGAGAAACAATTAGATCACTTTGTAAAGTCAAGCAGTTTAAAATGTTGCAAGGTACAACTGCCCAATCTATACTCTGTCTCACACCGTTTTGACCAAGCACCAAATGCCAGGATTCACAACTTGAAAAACTCTAAGGAGAGTCAGTCTCCCTTGTGTCGTTAAAGGTTAGCTCCAAATCCCCCACCATTTTTTGAGCACACCCAACATCCTGATAGGCCAGGGCCGCCGAGTGACCATAGAATTCAACAAATTGATTCCTTAGCCAAAGACATTGTTATTTTTGACCCAGAAAATCAATACTCCAACATAACTGATTATCTTCAAGAAGTTGAACACTGTCTAAAAGACTTGCCATTTCCTTCTTCTCGTGAGAAATTGAAGCTAATTTGGAAAAAAAAAACAGCTAGAAGCGTCCATGTCTTCATAAAATCTCTTCATCCAAAAATCTGAGAAAGTTATTCAGCTCTTTGTCAAACCTTAAGAGAAGAATATTCTGGTTACAGAGATCCGGCGTTAGCAACGCTTGAGGCAACTTTAGTTCTCCAAGGAGAGCATGAAACAAACAGAGAATATTTCTTTCACTTGAGACAGGTTTATTTTGAGGGCTGCAGTTCTCCAGATATTGACGAAGAACATCACTCATTTAAAACATTGTTCATTCAAAATCTACATGAAAGTGTACGATATGATCTAGTATAAAGTAAAGAGAATTGGTCCTACCACTAATCCCTGTGGTACTCTCACACTCACATCATTTTAAAACATTATTTGATCAAATAATGTTTTATTCACCACATGGATTTTTTTTGTGAATTGGTTTGAAAATATTCCAATTTCTATAAATTAGTGAAAAGCTACTTTGATCATATTCCAAATTCTTCTAGATAAACCTTGGTTTTCAAACAAAAAAATCCACATGAAACTGTAATATGGTTTTCAACCATGTTCCCTGTCCTCTTTGTACATAGTAGTTTAGTTGAGTTCAGTTTCACTAGTTTACCGTAGTCCAGCTAAACTAGTGAAATCTTGATATCTTGAACAGAAGTTGTGGTGAATTTATTCCATGTATGTGCAGAATAAACTGTTTGACCTTGATTAGTGCTCGAATCACTGTTTCACTTATTGTTCTAACACACAGCTAGTAGGGCGTGTGTTCATAAACAATATATGACAGCCGAAATAATATCTGATTAAATAAGATATTTTACCAGGTCAATAACCATCTTAAAGTATCATAACTATAAATTCCCAGCTGGCTGGGAATAGAAGAGAATATAAAATCCCGACATTAATGTGACATCCTAAATGGATGGGCACTGAACTTAAAATCACAACGGTGCAAACCAACACAACTGACTGAAACCTTCCAGGAAGTTAATGTTCAGGAAAATGTAGTTGAAATGCAATTTTAAAATAATAATAAAACAGAAGCTTTTTTTTTTTTTGTCTTTAACATCTTTGACATAGTGCTTGCTCATTTATTCCCATCTATGTGTGTTAAATTTTTTGTTTACAGGATCCAGGACATTTTTCTGGGGCTTCCTTGCAGGCCTTTATTTATTAGGGTAGAAACTGCCCTATAAAACAGTTTATTTAGGAGATAGCACTGTTTCTAAAGAAGAAAATACTTCTGATATTTTCCCCTTAGTAAAAGGAAAAAAAATGAGGAAATTATCCTGCAAATCATAAAGAAATCTGAAGGGGAATATTCTCAGTCATCCAGGTCATAGTCATTCCATAAAATTTGAAAAACAATCCACTGGACTTTGAAGTTTGAAGATGTTTCGCTTCCCATCAAGGAAGCTTTTTCAATCAAAATATCCAGAGTAATGTTGGGTTCCAAGGTTTATAGAGTAGCTTAGAAAACATGTAAATTGAACCGGACTACCTTTAGTAGTTGGGAGTCATTGAGGTCTTTATTAGCCTGCCATACCCAATACTGGCCTATGCCTCTGAAAAGGGGAGTCGTTAGGGTCATTGTTCGCCTGGCTGACCAGGCGAGATGTCTTGGTCCCCTGCATGGCGATGAGGATTGAGATGATAGCGGGAAGGGATCAACTCTTGCTTGAAGGATTTTGATCATTTAATTTCGGTGTGTAACTCTGGCTCTGCTGAACCTTCTGTATCTTCTACAGTGCTGCTGCTGGGCATTTTCCTCTACACCCGCTGGCGTACCTACAAAGGTCTGAAGGAGGGTGTGTACCACGTCTCAGCACATCACGACGGCTGGGAGGACATCCGAGAGAACGTGCTGAACTATGACGAGGAGGGAGGAGGGGAGGAGGACCAGGTACATCCCTCAGACAAACACAACTGGGAGAGAATTGCTTACAGGGCTGCATTCAATTCAATTACGTTTATTTCTAAAGCACCAATTCACAGCACGTCATCTCAAGGCACTTTACAGTTCACCAGATTATCCAGTCAAATTGATTCAAAGTTTTCAAAGAAAAACCAGTTGATTGCATCGACTCATTGACACGAGGCTAATTCCTTACACTAAGCATGCTTGTAGCGACAGCAGAGAGGAAAAACTTACTTTTAACAGGAAGAAACCTCCAGCAGAACCAGGCTCAGTGTGA
>NW_015150901.1:2011-12675 GCF_000732505.1 Cyprinodon variegatus | reverse complement strand
ATATTTCTCTCCAGGATGGAGTCACAGCCAAAGAGGAACAGACCAGATGAAGCTACTCTGAGAAAAAGCAGAGAGAGCAGAATGTTAGAGATTGAACTAACAGATTCTGCAGAGTGGGAGAAAAGAGATTAAATGAGACAGAATGATGAAATAGGGGTTCCTATGTCCTCCAGCAGTCTAAGCCTATAGCAGCATAACTATAGAGATAGCTCAGAATAACCTGAGCCACTCTCTAACTATAAGCTTTATCAAAAACGAAAGTTTAAAGCTACTCTTAAGAGAAGACAGGGTGTCTGCCTCACGGACTGAAACTGGTCACTCACACAGTAACACCAGGATGGTGTAAAAAATACTTATTTTAAAAACCATCATCACGTGTATTTTTAGATTCTTGGCAGCAGTGGGAAGTTGCCAGCCTTGCAGTAGATTAAGTCAATTCATTTGGACTGAAATTCAGCAGTGTGCATGGTACTGTTTTAATTAGGCCCACGCAAAATCCTTATCTCGCCGTTCCACCAGCCTGGCTAACCCACATACATTCAGCTGTACTTAGAGCCTGAAAACCATCAGAGCTTTCATCAAAGTGGAACATGATCGCTGCGTCCCTGTACCGCACACATCCTGCAGTTATCACCGCATGTCTTGCAGACAGAAGAGGCTTTTACCTGTGGACTATGGAGGTGGGTGCGCCCCTCACTCAATTCCTGATCTTGTCCTGAAAATATGGGGCATTGTTACTCAAAGTTCTGTGTCCAACATTTCAAATGTTGTAAAAACTTAACCAATGACAGTAGGAGTGTCAGCGGTTTAGGGACCCCTTTTTCATCATTCTGCTTCATTCTATCTCTATTCTCCCTCTCTGCAGAATCTGTTTAATCTCTAATGTTCTGCTCTCTCTGCTGTTTCTCATAGTAGCTTCATCTGGTCTGTAAGACGGGAAGCTTTTCATACGCTAACAACAGAAATCTGGGAATTTTCAAAGACATGTTTCTACATTGATGTTTAATGCAATGTTCATTTATAATTCCCCTAAAGAAATGTCCACCAGCGCCTGTCTTTTGTCCAGTACGTGGGTTCTCTCAGGTCTGTCTGTTTTAGTCTCTCTAGAGAAAGCCACTTGTAACATAATCAGCTTTCCAAAGCCTCCCACTCCTCCTCCATGCATGGCCATCCTTTTATCCTTCTCCACCCACAGCGGTGTTCCTCTCTCCACCTGTCTGCAGCTCTCATGTTAGTCCTGAAGTGACTGCAGGTCCTGCTCTGTTTTCCTCCCCAGGGTCAGAGCTTTCATGGCCGATCTAAAACCGTTCAGGGGGAATAAGTTTGGACAGCGCAGAAGCTGAAATGTTCTCAGTAATAAGGGAATGATTGTTTTCCAGCTCTTGTTTCATTTCTCTGCTGCTTCCCGTTACGTTTCATTGTCTTCCCTGTCTCCCTCTCCTGTTTGTCGCTGTTTCCAGAACGCCTACGACATGGCGGAGCTGCAGAAGTCCCTCCAGCCGAGCCCCGCCCAGTCGGTCCAGTACTGCCGCTCCAGAGCCCTGCACCACCCGCCCCCCCCTCCCCACCATCACCTTCTGCACCAGGCTCCACCTGCCCCACCCTCTACCCAGCCCCTGGATCCCCTCAGCCGGACCTCCAGCTCCACCACCCTGCCGCCTTCTGCTGCCTCCACCTCCTCCACCACCACCACCAGCCTTCGCAGAGACGTGCCCCCAATCAGACCCCCAGCCCAGGGGCAGGCCCGCCCCTCCCAGCTGCCACGGCGCTCCCTCTCCTTCTCTAGCCAGGATTTAGCTCGCTACCTGTGTGAGATCATCCGCGATGCCGACCAGCACCCGGACACGGGGCCCTTCGACTCCCTCCAGGTGTTTTCCACTGAAGGAGGGGGGTCTCCTGCGGGCTCCCTCAGCTCCTTCAGTTCAGCAGGGCTGGATGGAGGGAGCACCAGCGAGGGAGGGGGTGAGGAGACACTGGGGGAGTGGGGTCCTCGCTTTGAGAAACTGAGAGCTCTGTATGAGCGAGCAGAGGCCAGCGACCTCTGAGGACGCCGCTAACGCGCCGCCTTAAGGAATCGATCCGGAGGTTAGCAGAGTGAAAGCAGGGAGCAAGCGACTGACAGAGTCTACCTACGGTCCAACAGCGCGGCTCTTCGCTGCCTCGGACCTGCGATCACCGTCTCCTAGGAACAAACCCCCTCTGGGGAGGAGATGGGGGCTTCAGAACATTGCTCTCTGTCAGTAGAACCAGTGGATCTGGGTCCTTTCAGGACATTTTTATTTCTAATCAGCACCAGTGAAATGTATTTTGTAAAATGTTGCTGCTGAATGAGACCTGTGTAAATAAGAGACACACTGCACAGTCACACCACCACTGATGGGGGGGGGGGGGTCTGCTGCTTGGCTTTGCACACTTTCACAGCTTCTGTCTCTGTGAAGGTTTCCACTCAAAGAACAGCAGCGTTTTTAATCTGGAATCTATTTTCTGGAACAGAGTCTGGTTATATCCCACCTTCCATCCCAAACTTTTAGTTCCTAAACCCACAGACATCAGCTGGGACTCCGTCTACGGCAGCATGTTTGACCAAATTTAGGCCTGGTCACAGAGTGCAAGAGCACAGGATGGTAGTAACTAGGTAGATCTACAATTCCAGAGTGAGCAGATGATATTTGTCTGATCGCTTCTAAACATTACCAACCATTAATCAGCACCTCAGCAGTTAATTAACCTAATACTGTTTTACATAAGTTATTTCTTGAAAGGCTACTTTTTCTTTTAGTTGAAGTATGGCTACTCTTACTTTTGGTTGTTCTCTAACCACCTCTGCAATCCTACAATAAAAGCACCAGGAGGAATTCTGCTAGAAGTGCACATGTGTGATAAATACCAGCAGTTTTATATAAAGGAAAAGTCCGGTCAGCAAGGAATGATCAATGGATCTTTACCTAAATATAATACGCTTGATTTCATGAATTTAACGTTAATCAGTGAAACAAATAAAAACAATAATTTGCGATCCCTGAGTCTGGGAGCGGCCATTTTTGCCCAAATATAGTAACACTTTAACATTTTTTAAATCAGTTCACAGCGAAAATCAAGAAACACTTTATTTTCTGTCCAGCTTCGGGTTCATAAAGTTTTCTGGATTTGAAGTCAGAATTCAACTTTTGGACAGTTTAGTATGAAGACGATTTGCTAACGTTAATGCTGCAACAAGAAAGAAAAAAGAGGCGGGATTTCCTGAAAAGTAGCCAATCACAGGGAGTTTTCTTCTTCAGGTTGGTTTCTCCCTCAAAGTGAGAATAGTTGACCTGAGCCACAGAAACAGGTGGAGAAGAGAGGATCTACAGGAGCTTAGAAAGCAAGAGAAGGAGCCTGGAGTCATAGATGATGTAGTTGAAACCTTACGTTATTCCATCTGCACACATAAAATGCTCAGAATGCAACTTTATTCACCCTACATGTGTATATTGTGTATGAGTATTTATTTTGCGTGTGCACTTTTAGCAGCATTTAGATCTCATAAAGGGAAATTTGGTTAAAGTCAGGTGAGACGGAGCTCAGGTTTCCAGATCCTGGCAGCTCTATAATAGAGCTGAGCAAAGGCTTCTTCTCAACATTACATTTCTCAGATTCAAGCCAAAAAATTTTTAAAAATCAGTCAGCGTTTAGTGCGCTGGTGCCGACTGGAGGAAGCAAAGGAGCCCAGAAGGAACAAAGAGTTTCCCGCTTTCCTTCTGAACTGATCATTGATATGTTTGCTAAATTGGAGGACCTGGCCATAGATATTATATATGTATATGTAATATATGCCGATAGGGCGGCCATCTTGGATCGGACCACAGTTCAGACAGCTGCTGTCAGAACGAATGTGAGGCGCCTTACATCTCATTTTAATCACATGAAAGACGAGTTAGAGAAAATATTACAGTAAACTCTCACATGACACGACCACTTAAAAGACCAAAACAAATACGAAAATTACCTTTCAGTTAGATCACACATATTTATTCAGATTAAAAACTATTTTAACTGAACTCAAACTGGATGAGACATATGCAAAGTTATATATTTTGTAAATAAATATTAATATGATAAACGCAAAGTTATGGTAGTGATATTAACATATTATAAGATTATGTTTTACAAATATTATATATTTATATAGTATATTATTATTAGTTATTATTTTTAAGGATTGCTCTTTAATCATGAATATTATGATCTATAGAGGAAAATTTCCTCTAATGTGATTTAGAAAAAGGAGTAAAGTTATTATTTTGTTTTTATATATATAAATAAAATTTATATATATATATATATATACATATATATATTTTTATATATATATATATATATCCATCCATCCATTATCTGACACGCTTATCCCAATTGGGGTCGCGAGGGGTGCTGGTGCCTATCTCCAGCAGTCAATGGGCGAGAGGTGGTATACACCCTGGACAGGTCGCCAGTCCATCACAGGGCAACACAGAGACACAAAGGACAAACAACCATTCATGCAAGCACTATAAATATATATATATATATATAAATATATATATATATATATAGAGAGAGAGAGAGAGAAATGCAGCTTTATATCTAAAAAAAGATATATTTGTTTTATATCTATGTATATATAGATATACAGATATAGATATATAAAGAACAATTCTATATATGACACACATTAACTGATTAAAGAATAAATGTTCACATATGCATAAATAATGACTAACAAAAACATAGTTCGAAAAAGAGTTTTGGAAGTTTAGACAAACTTATAAGGACAAAGAGCCTTTAGTTAGACACAACATAAATTTGCTATTCACTACCATTTGACAAAAAAGTCTTGTCAATGACAAAAAATAGATAAGAATTAACATTAAATTGATTGAAAAAAACTAAATAATAAGTTTACTCTTTTGTAAATCACATGACAACAAATTATCCTCTATACATCTCTATCAAAGAGCAATCCTTAAAAACACTGAATAATAATAATATGCTATATAAATATATAAAATTTGTAAAACATCTTTGTTTTTATCATATTAGTATATATTTGCAAAAATATATAACTGCAAAAATCTTATTCAGTTTCAATAGTTTTTAATCTGAATAAATATGTGTAATCTAACTGAAAGGTAATTTTAGAATTTGTTTTGATATTTTAAGGGGCAGTGAAATGATAGAGGTCCGATTCAAGATGGCTGCCCTCTAGGTACGTCAGCCAGCGTTTAATGAGGCGTTTATGTATATAATGTCTATGGACCTGGCAACCGGCTAGCAAACGCTAAAGAATGAGAGCAGGTGAGCGTGAGTACGCCACCTACTGGATAGGAGGAGTTAAAGGTGTAGCTATCGCCTTCAACTGAGCCTGTGATGACCTGATTAAGCTGGTCAAAAAGAGCTCGCCAAAATAAGGCCTGCTTTCTACCCCATGTCTTAAACAAAAGACCACCTCCCTTCTTCTTCTTGACCAAATTCGTGTTTTGACAGGTGGGAGGTAAAGAACGACCTCTTTAGCTCAGTTCAGTCCTCCTGTATTGCTGGATAGTTTTTCTTTTACTCACTCGGCTCAAACGCTTCAACAGGCATACCAAACGTTACAGCTGCAAGAGGCTGCTTTGACAAACCATCGCTTAGCAGAATACCAACTACAGCTTTCCAAGGTAACAGCTCCAGAAAGTCAAACACACAAACGGGGGTGAAGAAGATTTTAAAGGATTATTCTTATATGCACCACAGCTGGAACACCTGTGCATTAAAATCATACAGCTCTGTCAGCACCATCTTCCTGGTGTCACAGAGGATGACAGATATCCTTCCCTTTTCCTCAACTCTTTACAGGCCTTTTCCTGCTGAGGAGCGATATCTGAGAACCATGAGGCAAAGAGAAAGAAGAAAGCAGGAAGGAGTGCGGGAAGGCCCACAGAGATGGTTCATGGTGGAGGGGTGAGGCTCCACAAGGAGAGGCAGGAAGAAGAGCCTGGCAGCAGGAAGTAGGCTTTGCAGGGACTGCTTGTCATCTGAGGTCGGGCCAGAGGGAGATATTTTCTAGCTTACACTGATTGGAGCAAAAGGTTTGGTGTTCTGAAAGCTCAGCGTTCCCCGTCACACCAGCATACCGTTAGTGATACGCATTACTTCCAATATCCTCTCTCTCCACTCTCCTTGCAGCCAATCACCAATTTGGTCAGGTTTTTGTCATTGTTTCGTGCATAAAACAACCAAAAAAGTCCTTTACAAGGTCCACCACACACATTAGCTTTAAAAAACAAAACGTTGCAAGTCCGTTTGACAAAGATCATATTAAAGAATTATCAGGATTTTTTCACAGAGATTTAAATATTTATAGGGAGAAGATTCTACAACCCAGTTGGCTGGATATGAGATTCATTTTTTTTATATATATATTAGCAACATGCGGATCATTTCATTTTTATTTATTCTTTTTACAGTACATGAAGAATTACTGATCATAAATAATTATTTTCAGATTAAACATAAATAGATAAATTAATTCCGAGGGTTAGGATTAGGATTCACTCAGTGATAACAACGCGCATGCCTTTTACTAAGGGTATGCTGGCCTGACGCGGTATGCTGAGCTGACAGAACACCGGGATTCAAACTAAGATGGCATTGGTTTATTTATTAGTAATTCCTCTGATATTCACAATAAATGTAATTCATAATCAAACCAACGGGTGGCTCTGGACGGGGACCAGTTATTCCTGCCCCCTGTTGGGCCCCTACTGAAAGCTTGACATTAAACCATTTCTGGTGATGATGCTCTTTCTGACTACATGCTTAACTCACTGCTTGAATTACAGAGAATCTAAATCTTTTATAAATTGTTCAATAATTATGCTGTTTTAATTCAATGACGCTAACTTCCACCCAACCCCAAAAATCCCTGTTTGTTTGGGTCTATTAATG
This sequence comes from Cyprinodon variegatus, assembly GCF_000732505.1. Lineage (NCBI taxonomy): Eukaryota > Metazoa > Chordata > Actinopteri > Cyprinodontiformes > Cyprinodontidae > Cyprinodon > Cyprinodon variegatus. The sequence goes on along the minus strand of NW_015150901.1, from coordinate 5,730 downwards.
GACGGACTTTCTGGTCAGCAGCCATATTTTTTTAATATCTCCCTCCTGTGGCAAAAACAAGGTGACAATCAGTCCTGGTTTACCAGCAGACTTTTCAGCGCAGTTTCTTCATCTCTGCAGAGCCAGGAAGTTAAAGAGGATGATTTGAAGGGATGGAAGGTCAGGCAGGTGACCCTGATGGACAAACCAAAGCATCAGATGAACTTTATCACAGGAGTTAAACTTCCACAAACAGATGTTGTTTCATTTGAGTGTCCTGTAAAACTGGTGGGAGCAGCCTGCGCCTTCTTCTCCATTTCTCCTGATTTGGTCGTGCAGAGCAGCGCTTCACTCACACATTCATTTGTACCATGAAACGGTTTCCTAGATGTTGTGTTCTGGGTGCAAACGTCATGTTTTTACCTCATTTTGTAAATACAGAGAGAGATTTTGGCTCTTTGTGGAGAGAAGCCGCGTCGGGTTGCAGAGTCCGAAGGAAAGGAGTAAAACTGGACATGTTTTCTATGGTACGACGGTGATGAGCTTTTAACAGTTATATAAGTGTTTTGTATTTGCTTTGATCTCTTTTTCTCAATAAATTCATTTATTTGCACCAGAGAGCGAGTGTGAAAAAACCAGCTTTATATCTGTTCGTTTCCATCTCTCTCTCACACACACCCTGCCACAGTAAAGTTTACAAACATCCATCATCTGTAGGATGTCCTATTCCTTTGGTGCCCGGGATTTAGTTCAGAGTTCTCTTTTCTACAACGTGGCTATGATTAGAAAAACTCAGTCAGACTAAAGGCCATTAAAGAGAAAAATGAGGAGAGATTTCACGCCAGAAAACTTTTCATTAAAAAACTGGAAAATCTCTGATGATGAAAAGTTCTAAATATTGCACAAAAAAAATAGGAAGCTTAGAGATTAATTTTCACTTTTAAGAAAAAAAAGAAGCGAAATTCTCTGATTTTAGAAAGTTATGAATCTTTAAAATGAACACGCTCCCATATTTCCATGATTAAAGGTAAAACATGTGTTTTAAACTAAAACACATGGAATGGTCAGAGAATTAAGAATCGCTTCTACGATGCTGCGATTAGGTCTAAGGGGTAGTCTACTATTTTCCTGTATTTAAGTGAAAAAAGCTGTGCACTAACTCACTAACGTTTTAGAAGTAATAATAATAATAATAATAATAATAAAAATTGAGCTTTATTGATCTCTCAATGGAGAGACTTACCTCTGCATTTACCCATCCCTATGGGGAGCAGTGGACTGCCATTGTGGGACGCCATTGCGTCATTGTGTCTTGCTCAGAGACCCAGGACAGTGAACTTGAGTACGGACTCGTGTCCTCACCAAGTATTTTCCTGACAAGAACACAGGAAAGTGTGGAATCTGGGAGAACGGGAGCACAAAGCATTAATATGGGCCATTGGAACAGAAGCGTACTCGTGATGTCACCACACGCTCGGCTCGTCTGGAGCTGCATTTCACGTCTTGATATTAATAGTCTAACAGGAGGTGAAATGCAGCTCCAGACAAACTGAGTGAGTGGTGACATCAATGAAAAAAGTAAGAATTTATTATTATCTAGAGTCTAGATAATAATAAATTCTTACTTTTTTCATTTAGTGGGTGAATAATAATGAATACAGTCAGATAAACAAAAATTAAATGTACATTTTGCCAAATAAAACAAAAAAATCCCCATCAGAGCCAGCAGCACTTCACACTCGGCTATGACAAGAGAGGTCTGCTGCAGACAGACTAACGTTAGCCCTGGCTGCGGTTAGCCTTGGAGGTCCTCTGGTTGCCGCGGCCCCTTTCAACATTGGAACTTCTTTTTTTACACACTAAATGTGTAAATGGGCCATATAGTGATGCTTAAAAGTATAATGTTCTCACCTTATATGATCTAAAGGCGTATTTTTATAGAGCAACGGCAACCGAAAAGAGACCTTTCAATGTAATACTGTAAACTCTTTGAGCGCTAACCTGGAAGCTGCTGCTGCAGCGGTGGCTGCTGGGGCAGCTGTCAATCTGGAGAACGGACAAGTCTGCTCTGATGCATGCTGGGTAAAGAAGGAGGGGCAAGAACAACATCTGTTCTCAGTCTTCTATTGAATTGGAACAGTACTAGGACTGAGGCTGCACAGGAGAACGCACATGTACACATATTGAGAAACAGCCCCAGAGTGGCAGTGTGATATGACTTAGAAAGTCATTCCTAATGGTTGTATTAAGAGAATCAATTTCTTTTATTGGAACGATTTCTCCCATCCAGCCATAACCGCCCTAAAAGGGTTCCTTCTAAAGCATGGGCTCCATTTGACAAACTCATATTTTAGCTCCTCCCTCCTGCTCCTTTAGTCTTCATGGGGTCAACAGTAGAACAGTAGGGCCCCAGATTGCTGTGCTGAATCCAGGCAGCCTTATGAATGCCAGTATGATGCTGCTCACATTGCTGCTACTGTGGATACTAACATTAGCGCCATCATCAGTCCTCCAGTGGACTGATGCTAGTCATGCTGCTTGTGCAACAGGTGTAAACCTGAATTAAAAGAAACAGTGGACACAAAGGGGAAAGCCTGGTCTGATTCCAAGTGACGGCATCCATCCCACTTTGGATGATGCAGCTCTTCTTTCTAGGAATCTGGCCAAATTTATTAGTCCTCCAAAACCCTGACCACCCAGGGTGCAGACCAGGAAGCAGAGTCGTAGTTTAACACACGTCTCTGCAGCTTCTCTACTGTTACCCAATATTTAATCCATCTAGAAAGTGTCTTGCCCACGACCAAAATCGAATAAATTAGCAAAGATTCCCGAAGGAGTAAATCATTATGCTCTAGTTAAAATAAAAATAGCTCCAATTGGGGAAAAAGTTAAAATTATTAAAAGTGGTGTATTTAACATAAGATGTAAGTTAATGACTGCGATGGACTGGTGACCTGTCCAGGGTGTACCCCGCCTGTCGCCAATTGACTGCTGGAGATAGGCACCAGCACCCCTCACGACCCCACTCGGGACAAGCGTGTAAGAAAATGGATGGATGGATGGATGGATGGATGTAAGTTAATGACTTGATTTGTGCTAACCACATGGATTTATGTTGCCTTACAGAAACTTGGCTGCAGCAAGAGGATTATATGAGGCAAATCCTAGTTATTTAAATTTTCACATACCCAGAAGTTCTGGGTGAGGAGGAGTAGCAATAATATTTCAGTCTGACTTACTGATTACTCCAAAGGGAGTTAATAATTACAACTCTTACAACTCCTCGTCCACAAACCTCTTCTTTTTGTAACTTTGTATCGTCCACCAGGTCCTTACTAATTTTTAGATGAGTTTCTCTCTGATTTGGTATTAAACACTGACAGGGTCATCATAGTGAGGGATTTTAACATCCATGCTAACACTAAAGGTGATAGCTTAAGAGCAGCCTTTAATGCTATCATTTTAAACATTGGCTTTGTTTAAAATGTGAATAGTCCCACACACTCTCATCTTCATACTTTGGATCTTGTGCTGTTATATGCAGTGTTGGGCACGTTACTTTGAAAAAGTAATTAGTTATAGTTACTTGTTACTTCTCCCAAAAAGTAACTGAGTTACTAACTGAGTTACTCCACAATAAAAGTAACTAGTTACTAGTAAAAGTAACTATTGCCTTACTTTTGCGTTTCTCGCCCCCGTAACCCTCACCACCCAGCCCCCACCTTCTCGCCGTGTGTTTC
>NW_015150901.1:0-1591 GCF_000732505.1 Cyprinodon variegatus | reverse complement strand
TCCATCCATCCATCCATCCATCCATCCATCCATCCATCCATCCATCCATCCATCCATCCATCCATCCATCCATCCAGATTTCTCCCTTTCTCCATATAGGCTATCATTTGATCGTTCACGCTCCCCATAGTTCTCCTTTAGCAAGCATGTGCTTTTCCTGTCGCTTGCGCGATGAATCGTGCCGCCTGCGCTGTGCAGAGATGCAGGGGGAACCGTATCTGATGGGGAAACGCAGCTCGATGTAACACCGGTATTTCCATGTGGAAGACACTGTTTTGCTGCTGGAGTCATCCTCACTCTCCATCTCTCTGTGTGTGCTGTACGTTAACACCTGCCAGCGGAAACACCCACCTACCCAACTGACAGACAGAATCTTACTATACATCAGCCAATCTCATCCTCCGCTCTCTCATGACAAGGCGCGCACGAGTCCTATCAAGGAAAAAAGGTTCATTGCGCGACCTGAGTAACGTGCAGTAACGGGGTGTCTGCAAGGGTAACTGCGTTATAGTTACAGTCAAAGTAATTAGGTTAGGAGGCTTTAAAGCAGCCTGGCACATGACATGTCGCCAGTGAGGTGTTAAAAATGTCTGTGAACACTGGAGACAGCTGGTCAGCACAGAGCTTCAAAGTGGATGGAGTGACAGAATCTGGTCCAGCAGCTTTCCGGGGGTTCTGTTTTTTTATTAATAGAGAAGAATAAGAATAATCCTAGATATCTTTTTAATCCAGTTGCCAAACTCACCCAGAGCCATAGCTTTGTTAAACCATTCATTCCACCTGCTCTTAGCAGTAATGATTTTATGGGATTCTGTATCAGGTTGATCTTAACGAAATAAAGATCATTAGCACACCTCTAACTCCGATTGATTTATCTCTGGAAGGTGGGGCAGCATCTGAGATTGTCATGGAATCTGAACCGGGTTTAGACTGCTTTGATCCAGTTGAACTTTCAGAGTTAGCAAAACTATTGTCTTCATCGAAGCCTTCAACATGAATGTTAGATCCAGTTCCAACCAGGTTATTTAAGAAAGTATTCCCTTTGATCTCCTCCTCCATCTTAGATGTGATTAATCTATCTCTTTACAGGGGTATGTTCCAAAGGCCTTTAAGGTTGTTGTAGTTAAACTTTTGCTTAAGAAACTGTCTCTTGACCCAGATGACTTGGTCAGTTATAGACCTATATCCAATCTTCCCTTGTTATCTAAAATTCTTGAGAAAATAGTTGCCAAACAAGTGTGCGATCACTTACACCATAATGAACTTTCTGAAGAGTTTCAGTCTGGCTTTAGAGCTCATCATAGCACTGAAACAGCTCTGGGAAAGGTTACTAATGATATTTTCTTGGCCTCAGATAATGGACTTGTATCTGTGCTCGTCCTGTTGGATCTAAGTGCTGCATTTGATGCAGTTGACCATAATAATCTTTTAGAAAAACTTGACCATTTTGTTGGAATTAAAGAAACAGCACTAGACTGGTTTAAATCTTATCTATCTGATCAATTTCAGTTTTGTTATTGACAAATCTTCCTCATGCTCAAAGGTTACCTGTGGAGTACCACAGGGAGCAGTACTTGGACCAATTCTCTTT
>NW_015150900.1:881089-899648 GCF_000732505.1 Cyprinodon variegatus | reverse complement strand
ATAGGTATGGTCTTCCAAATCTATTTGTGCATTAGTAAGGCTACAACGGAGCAGCATGGGAAAGTGACATTTGGTGATTGATGAAAAACCAGGTAACATTCCAGCTAAGGAATGTTGTTATACACCCTGCTTAAAGTCACATTAAAACATCTTCATACAGGATTTAATATAATCACCATCTTATGTCTTATCTTTATTTATAGATTCTGCTACTACCGCCTACTTACCTAATTTTCACAGTTTGTCAGAATACAAATGCCAAAATCCTTTTTTTAAGGAAAATAAAATATGGGGTAGCATAATTTTATCAAATAAAAACCTTAAAATTATGTTGTGAAACCCATCTAGCCCTGCCGAGCCTAAACATAAAGCTGGAAGTCTGCTGGGGTTTATTTTCTAAATCTGGCTGAATGTTTAAAGTCATTCAGTTGGAAGGTAAACCCCTTGCTTTTTTTTTTTTTTAGCATCTAACAGATTTTCTTCCAGGTCTGTTCTTGTTTTTAGCTCCACTTAATCAACTCTGACCAGCCTCCCTGCATCTGCTCAGGGACAAAATACACACAGCCTGGTATTGCCAATATCACGTTGGTAGAAATGATGCATGCGCCTCCTTCCACAGTGTGTTTTCCTTAAATAGATCAGGGAAACACGTTTCTTTAAGCTTTCCTTGAATTTCCGTCTTATATAGTGTCTCCATTTTTTATGTTGGAATTACTGTACCTGTTGTTTTTGTGTGCAGAACCTTGACCAGCGGCTGTTGTTCACAAATGTGATAAACAAACACATTTCAATTGATCTGATAGTGGCTTTCTCACCACTCTTTAGCAAAGGCTAAAATTATTACTCACTACTTTTGTTTCCATTACAAATGTGCACAAAACTATGTTGATATTCTGCTCAATTTGCAAATGCTTATTTTTGCAACTGCTGTATTTAATAATAATAATTGAATTTTATTTATCTCACATTGCAGAAATGTACCTCTGCATTTGAACCATCCACTTGGGGAGCAGTGGGCTGCCATTGTGTGGCACCCAGAGAGCAGTGTGGGATTAAGGGTCTTGACTGTATGATCTGGTTGAACTGTAAAGTAACATGTGTTTTGAATTGGCGCTATAGAAATGAACTGAATTGAATTAAATTGCTCAAGGACCCAGAGTGCAGGCGGGGTAGAATCGGGTACTTGCAACCTTCTCAGAGCACAGGCGCACTGCTCTAACCTCTAGGCCAAAACTCCCCCTTTCCATTAAATAAGAAATACATTTCAAATTGCATGCAATTATATTTGTTGACATGATAACTCTTAAAAACAATATGGCAGTGGTGGATGTAAACACGAGATATATCCATATTTGTGCTCATCATTGCAAACTAAATGTACAAAATACTCAGTCTCCTCATGATTTAAAATATGCCACCATCATCTTCCTACTACTTCCAGTCTTCTTCTTTATCTTTTTACAATGGAGTATGGTACAGTTGCAGATCATGTGACTTGTGTGAGGCAATAAAAGTGTTTACATTGCAGTTTTTTGCAAAAGATAATAAATTCGACCACCCCATTGAAGCATAAATACTTTTTTTTTATCAAAAAAGCATGAACTTCTTTTTCAATTGCAATGTTATCATTTAGCAAATATATTTTCATAATTACAATTTCAGCAATTTAATGTTGAATGGAAACAAAGCTATTGTGAACAGAGTTCTCCACCTGAACTGTGTCTCCTCCAGAGCTGACCTCTGCCGCCCTGTCCATGTAGGAGCCAGTGTAGGTCTGTATTTGTGATATATTGCTTATTTTCTACATTTTTACATCAGGCACTAAAAAAGCACTTTGTAACACAGTTACTAATCTAGACTGTAGCTCTGGGATTTATTTAGAAGTAGCAAAGTAAAGGAGCTAAATATAAATGTTTTTTTTAGATATTTGATGATGAAAATTTGAAAACCATGACCAGTTTTCCTTTAACAATCACGCTCGCCTTTATCTTTCATATTAAATCATAACATATAAATATATATGGAAGTTTGTTTGCATTTTTTGAATGTTTCTTTATATTTCAGCGATATTGTGTATAAAAGCCAAATAGGTAATTTATTATACTAAGTAATCGGGTTCATTTTTTTTTTTTTTGGAAATTTCTCCACTACAGTTTATGAAATCAAAACCTAATATATAGAGTATTTTTTCTCCAGATGAGGCAACTCCCCTCAGGCTCTTCAGGGTTTCCTTGGACCTGGTAGCAGCACACACACACACACACACACACACGTTGTGTCACAATATCCTTGTGGGGACCTTCCACTGACTTCCATTCATTTCCCACTAATTTATATGGCCTAACCGTGACCCTTGCCCTAACCCTAACCATTACCGACACATACCTAACCCTAAACTTAACTTACACTCAATTCACACTTTAGTCCTAAACCTAACCCCCACCCCAAGTAGAGACCTATGAGTCCCCAAAATGTAGCATATTCCTAGGAAATTGTCCCCACCAGGTATTAAAGACATGGCTACACACACACACACACACACACACACACCTATTCGTTCTGCCGTAGTGATGACCATGTGTTGAATCCTATTGACTTCCATTGATTTTCAGTAATTTTCAAACCTTTCTATGCCCTAACCCTAAAACTAACCCTAAACCTAACCATTACCAATGCATACCCCTTCCTAACCCTAACCAATTAACACCTTAGCCCTAAACCTAACCATTAGCAAAATAGAATGTGAGGACCAGCAAAATGTCCTTACTTTGCAACAACTGGTCCTCAATTTGATGGTGAAATTGGGAAACTGGTCCTCACTCTGAGTGCTAGACAGGTACACACCCACACACACAAAACATACCCATCAAAACCAGGGAGAGATATTTATGGCACTCCCTGCAAGGCCTTGCTTCCTCTGAGCGACCCACATTCTGCAACTGTGAAATATTCATTGCTCTTATCACCAGGATCAGCATGGAAGCCACGGACTGCAGCTCCTACTGTGTTTGGCAGAGCTGCACATTTAAACTGTTTGTAAACAGAGTTTACAAACTGAATATATATTCTTTCTGTGCTTCATCACAGCTCTAATAAATTAACCAGGAGAAAGTTTGTCTGGCAGAAGGAACAGGACAACAAAAAGCAATCAGAGATGGAAAAAAGGTGAGAAAGTTTCCTCCATCTGACCCATAAACAAATAAAATCCCTCACCAGTCACTCCATCATCTCCACTGTTTTCTTTTTGTGTGTCTACAAAATGTCATCTGGGATTAAATCTGTCATCCTCAGGCTCTTGGACTGAGCATCCAATCCCTCATCTGTCTGCAAACACAAGCATGCTCCGTTTCAAACGCAGCGAGATGAGAGAAAGGTGAAACATAAGAAAAACCACTGTTCTACAATTCAGCACAAAGGAATTTCTGATGGTAGCAGGCGTGGGGAAAAAAGGAAAAAATCTGCACAGCAGGGAGGAAAATGTTGAAGGCGAATGTAGCATAACGAGCCTGCATCAGCCAGCGCATGCTGTGGAAGAGCACCTGCTTGGTTATTAGGGAACATATGCTGCTGTTCTCAGCTACAAGTCTGTCTCACAACAAGTGTTTCAAAGCCATTTGTTCCAAGCACTGTTCATTAATGGAGACAAAAATACATGGATGCCCTAACAGTTCGGTTTCTATCAATCAAAACCGTCTGAACAATTAATTTTTCAATTTCCATTTAGGATTAATAAAGTATTTCTCAATTTAATTTTGAATTTCAATTGAATTTTTTACCTTCTGATTAAGTGATTTTTATCGCAAATTCATTAAAGCAAAAAGATTCTGCTTTATTTTATAGGTTAAGTTTTATTAAGCATAAATAACCCTTATTTAGGGAGAAGTTCCATTAAGAAGAACCACCAGGACCTCATAGTTAAAATAAGGATTATATAAAATGTTCAAACCCACCAATATCTATTTCTAGTGAGTTCACTAAGCATAGAAGAAAGACAGTAAAGAAGGGAGGAATTATTTATGATAAGGAAATAAAAAATATCGAACAGGGAGCAGGAGAAGATATTGAGGACTTTGGGTCAGGTGTAGATTTTACTACTTGTGCTTCGCTTCAGAGGTTCTGCCATCTGTGTTTGCTGGAAAAACTGCTCCCAAATCAGTTCTACCTGCAAGGAGGGAACTCTAAAAAGGCAGGTGGCACCAGTCTCTCCTCTGGTACCGCCTATAATGCTGCACAGTGACCCTTGCTTTGGATTGGAGTTATGAAATTGCTTTGGAAGAGAGTTGCTGCATGTCTCTGAACATGCAAAGAAAATCGGAACAAAAATATGCGGCTTATTTGTGATTAAACAAAGAAGAGCCTAAAATGTAAAAATTGAATTCAGGTACCCAGGCCTGGTACCGCCTGGATGGTGAGATTATTTGTGAAAACACAACATTCATTATAACAAGTGTTTCCTTTGCTTTGCTTGATTCTGCTATTTTGTTTCTATGAATTGTGCTGAGAAGAGAGACCATAGCATGACAAATGAATCAAAAACTGCAGTCATTTCTAAGTATGGGTTATTTTAAAGCTTCTGTGAATTTATAAATTAGCAGAAACACATTGATTACGAGTTAGTGAGGCAGTGAGACTGTGAACATGATCCTCCAAGGTGATGAAAACATAGTCAGGATTCCATCTGCATGAGATAGACAGAGATGTTTTCAGTTTTCTAGTCCAGAATTCCACCTTTAACAGATAACTGAGCTGCAAAAGTTTTTTCTGCATATTTGTTCATCTTATCATGATCTTTCTGCAATACTTATCGGTTGCTTTTAAATGTAAACAGTCGTCATTTAATGTTGAAAAGATTTCCATGTAATTCTTTTTAATTTTATGTAACTGAAAATAAAAATATCATATAAGGTATATATAATAACTAAACTACGGAGAAAAAAAAAATGTTGCATGCATAAAATAAGATGCAAAAAAACATCAGTTCAAAAATCCATCTAATTCTGGTAACCAATCCAAGGATTGTTCTATAACCAGTAAGAGGTGCGTTCAATTTAAAACTTAAATACAATATCAAATTATTCTATATATTAAATAAAAATGGTACAAATCTAGAAAACAATCATGAAAACTGATGCCATTTTTATACAAAAATACAATTTAAGAATGTTTTACACCATATTTTAGATGCATTTCCTAACTGTTTTATTCAGACCTAATTTCTGTATTTTTTTAAATTTTCTTATTAATGAAATAATCCTTCCTACAATACGAGATGTATGTTTTCTTCTCTTCTTTGTAGCTTTTATTTATTCACCAGTTTTGTTTGAAGAACTATTTCTCTTTATGGAAACTTCCTTTGCACAAAATCAGTGTTTTTATTTTTCATTTTTATACATATATATTTTGTTGTTGCTTTTTAGATGCACAAAATGATATTTAGTTTTAGTGTAGGTATGGGTTATAATCCTTAAATGCCAACTGTATATGACCTAATAAGACATACAGGGAGTTATATTAAAAACAATTACTTTCTTACATATATCTTACATATAAATCACATAGAACAATCATTTAATTAAAAGTAGTGCTGTAACAATTAATCAGGATGTAAGCAAAACACTATTAGCGGATCAGTATGTTCAATATTGAAAAACATGTACTTTTTTATCAAATGCAATAAAGAAACAAACTTTTACTTTTTAATCCTGTAAACAAATCAAAAATAGTCAGCCCTATGCCGCTCCAGTTGTGCCTCCTCAAGAATAAAATCTGAATCACCAGACCTGAAAGAAAACAAACAGTTTGAATCGACCAGGAACAACATGATTTGCGCAGCTTTGAGAAGATGGATGGATGTTGTTTGTGTTCACTGCGGGTAAAGGCTGCAGGATGGGTCGATAAAGGCCGGAACATACAGGAGAAACTCCTCCTGAGAGGTTAAACTGAAAGGACAGGATGACGAGGGTGTGGGGAAGCCTGGCTGCGTGAGTCATCGCCTGCATCATTTATCTTCAGGAGACTCAGACACAACAGACCGCTTGAGACGGAGGAAAGGAGCGACGTGTCCTCAGATGCAGAAATCCTAATATTCATTTTAATGGTTGTACAAATTCCTTTGCAAAAATATCAGTTTTATTTTATTTATTTTTATACAAAAAAAAGATATGGGAAGAGGGGTGCCAATCTGCATTGAACTCCTGTCCTGTTTTACATTGAAATCCAATGCAACTCGGCCTTCACTGTGTCATTCTTAGTGTACATAGAGCTATTACACCAAAACCCAACTTTTAAACATCTTACAGACATAAAAGGTAAGCTGCTGTTACCACATATCTATAAGAAGTGTTGTTTGCAATTTTTCTAAAAGCCATCCTTTCTGGAAAAAATATCAAATCCTATGTGTCCATATATAATGCGTATTGTACACAGGTGCTTTACTCATGAGGCCAAAATCACAGCATGCAAAATATTGCATCTGGTAGAAAACTACCTAAATGGTGGTATTTACTCTATTAGAAAGTATGGTGGATGCAGCATCATGCTGAGGGGATTCTTTTCTTTGACAGAGAGGCTGATCAGAATTTATGGGAAGAGAAATGGAGCTACATCGACCTTCTTATTGTCTAATACGACAAAATCCTACAGAACTAAAAACTATTCATCATTTTTCTTCCACTTCCACTTCCAAATCTGTGCATGTGAGGGGAAAACATGTAGAAAGGTTTAACATGTATGAAAACATTCCCAAAATGTGGAATTAAAGGGAACAAGGTTTACATTTAGATAGTGCTGATCCATTTAAGTTTGTCTCAAGGCTAAACTGGATGGACTGAATGTTAAAGAAACTAAAAAAAATAGGTTTTACACAAAGGAGGAAGACACAGATACAATCCCCCTCCTGAAATAGATTTTACAACTCTTTTCTCTATTTAAATCATTTGTTGTCTCAATATAACTGCCTGGGAGAGTTTTATAAACACTAAAGTGGTGATCAGCAGGTGTCAATACTCTGCAAACACATAAATCATGCAAATGGGTGCAAAAGGAAAAATCTTCCAAAGCCCAAATACAACAGCAAGTTGTTTTGTCTGTTTTAATAAATCTGAAAACTGCATCAACTAAATGAAAGTGCACCAAACCCCTAGGAGGAATCATCCATCATGTCAGTTTGGGTCAGACCCTCAGTAAATGCTTTAACTAGATGCCCTGATGAACGTCAGAGGGATGAAAAGAAAGAAAAATTTTCCTTATTGGCTTTTTTTTTTTAAACACCAGGGTCGTAATCCTTTATAATATTATGCAACAGAAAAATGTTTACACAGGTAATCATGGTCTGACTTGGTGGTCCAGTGAATTTTGTAGCTTCTTTATTTTGCTTGTTTCTATTTTTGGTGACTGCAGCGTTTTTTTGTTTGCAGTGTTTTTCTGTTGAATTTGTGTTTGTGTGTTTTGGGATTTGCATAATTTACGTGTTTGCAGCATGCTAAACACCTACTGAGAAAAATGTTGAAGGAAAAGCCACAAAAATGAACAATATGAGGGGATTAGGGTTAAATAATAGGGCATGACTCCTGTAGCAACCAATGCTGAGATGAGATCTGCTGAATCATTAATGATGAGTCAGACTTCCATCATGCTTTTGGCACTTAACAGACTGATAAACGCTGAATTCCCATTCAGTCACCACTTCAGGGTCTGTATCAATTAGGACTGAACACTTAACGTCCTCAACCCAGGAAGTCCTTGAAGTCAACTTCTGATGACACAAAAGGACAGTGAATCAACACAACAGCTGCTGTCACTTTTACAGAGGGTGACAAAGTGCATCGCTGTGTGACATGGCGCCTCCATGCGTGACAAACAGACCGACTTCATAAACACGCAGCAGCTACAGCGGTTAAAATGAAGCCGAAATTTGTCATTCCTGAGAGGAAGACGAGTCTTTTTACTGTGAATGATGAGTCTCATTACTTAGCAGAGTCAATTAGCTCTCCTTCGCTTGTTTAAATCTATCCCACAGTAGAGGAAGCTACCAGTGGTAATGGAATCATTTATCACCTTCTGTGGGTTTTTTAGTCTTTTCTTTGAAATTTAAACACATTTATTATAATTTATAAACATTATCAGTGACTTTTTAAACTTTTCATAAAACCAACTATTACTCTAATAGACATTATTAAAATTTAAAGTGAAGATCAACCAATACAGGTTTTTAAGGCAGATGCCGATACTGATTATTTTAACATTACTCTAACTCAGGGGTCGGCAACACAAACTGTTCAAAGAGCCATATTGGACCAAAAAAAAAAAGAAATAAATCTATCTGGAGCCACAAAAATCTAAAAGTCTTATATAAGCATTGTATGGCAACACGGGCTGTAACTGTATTAGACCATTATAAAAAAGAACTAAGTGGACCTAAATGTATAATAAGCATTTATGATTAAATGTTTAACCTGGAGCAAATGTCACATAGCAGCATGAGGTGAGGGAGGGAGGAGCAGTGAACGATCTCACCGTGCGCCGCTTCACTGCCCTTCACTGCACTGTTTTTTTTGCATGAATAAAATTATAGAAACACAATAAAGGAATCTTTCTATGGTGGATGTGTTTCTGTTGGGAGGAGTTCATTGAGTCATGAGGAACCAAGCAGGAACTAACATCCATCAGAGCAGAGCGCTCTAACCCTGAAATCCCACATCCCTTGGTGTTATTTACAATTTTTGTATTTGGGGAAAAAAATTGAAGAAAGTTCCCATCCCTGCATCAGAACGATACCTGATTGAATTGTGGACGGTTTTCCATCCTTGTAACAAAACTAGCAGCAGTAGTGGAGTTTGGAGATGCAATCCACTTCTTATATCTATATTTTCTCTCCTCTAATTTATCCAGAAGTTTTGCAATCACACCTTTTCTCTCCCTCCCAGCTTGATGGTTGGTAGCATATTTAGCATGCCTTCCCAAAGAAAAATTTGGAAATGCCTTTCCAAATTTTTATTTTTATTTTTTGACAACCTCTCATTACAAAGCACAAATCCAGGCCATCCTTCCTCATTGATAATGAAAGCAAATGATTCACTCGATTCTTTGAATCCTTTTTTGTCATCAGCTATCTTCCTTTTTTTCCCTTTGGGATCCATGGTCCGAGACACACCCACTGCTTTGTTTGCCTGGCACCGCGCCACGCTGGTTGCAAGTTATGACCACTGATCTCTAGGGCTTTGAGGTAAACTATTGTTTAAATTTATTTTTTATACAAATGTTTACAGCATTGGAAAAATATAATAAATTTTTGTTTGACCTCCTGCACACCATATAAAAAAATAAAAAAAAACAAAAAAAATCGATTTTCATAAATCTTTTAAAAAGCTCCAGTGAGCCACAAGTGGGACGCTGAAGAGCCGCATGCGGCTCTGGAGCCACGAATTGCCAACCCCCAGTCTAACTGATCTCCAGTATTTACAGCTGATATTTTTGCACCAGTTTTTGGTGCAGATTTAGCTGCTTCTTCTTCCATCGACATGGTAAAAAAGACACAATAATAAGAAATGTTAATCTACTCTCAATTAAAAAGAGTAGTCATTAAAAAAAAAACGAACAAAATATTAACAACAGATGGAAAATGAAGGACGCAGCAGTGCATGCGGTTCATGGCTACTAAATGCACCAATAGAAAGCATAAGTATCGGCCAATACGATACAAAATAAAAAGGCAATATTGGCTGAAAATATCCAATTAATTGGTCTGTCCCTAATTTTTAAGTATAAGGCCGGCACCAATTGTTAACTGGAAAGAACAATGATAAATATTACATATTTTGAATCAAATTATAAAACTATAAGTATCGCACAGGTGAAACACAGTTATGGGCTACAGTATTTGAAAACAATCCAATGAAAACTTTAGTCCATATAAAGATTTACAGGTAACCATCAATCCTAAAACTACGGTGGCTGGGAAGTGCAAAACAATATTACATTAGCTGAGACACTCATACAAGTTTGACCAAACAGTGGGTCTGGTCGGATTGAAAGCATCTGGCCGTCACTAACTTCTGGGTCAGACTAGAGCTTTATGAGTCATCAAGGGCGGGTTATAGAGCTCGGGACTGTGATGTCACACCCCAGTGCATTGTGGTTTTTGCACACATCAGCCACTTTAAAGTGATTGTGAAAACCTAGATGGTTTTCAGGATCACTTAGATGTGATACATATATATATATTCCATTTAATATACTTTAAACCATTAAAATGTTCAATTTTAGAGCAGCGCACACTGCTAAGGGTGGTAAGGTGTCTCTACCTGATACTGCCTGCAAGATGATGTTTTTTTTCCGTTCTGTGCACACAGACCCTGGGATGAAGGTTTTCCCTCCTCCTCCTCCTCAGCAGAGTCCCTCCCTGGAGCAAGCTATGAATAGTTTTATAGGATTTCCCTGTTCTCTGACTCAGCTGCTGAGTCACACCGTACCAGACAGACCACTTTCTCTTTAGGCCGTTTGTTTAAAATAGATATGGGAAATCTAAACAACTGTCCACATGGAGGCGATTTATTGAAGTCTAAAGCTGTGTGGCTCATTCATCTGTTGTTCAGTTCATAGACCTTTATGATTTGGATAATTAACAGACCTAATTTAACAGTTAAATTAATTTTCATACTACTTTCATAGTAACTTTAGTAGTATAGCTCTAGTTTTAGGGTTGCAATCCCAAATTAGATGCATTAACCTTACAGTAATAGTAGCTCTGATTGTTTCTCTGATTAAACTCATTCTGAAGACGTCATTAGTATTCATACAAACCTTACCTCCAATCAATAGGGGGTGCTATTCCGGTTAACATGCTGGCCTATAAATCTTTAAACGTTAATGCATTTTTAAAGTTCATTTTAGAAATTATTAGTATAACATTACATAAAATGAAAATATGATGAATAATAACACAGAACCTGCAAAGGCTGAAAGTGATTGGATCTGAATTTTGAAAAGCCTTCACCACAAACCAAGGGTTCCCAAAGTGGGAGGTTCACTAAATGGTTTTCACAATCACTGTGATGTGATCGCTGAGGTAAACGTAGGAATTATATTATATTATATGAAATGTATATAATTATTAAACTTCCCACAAAGTGAACTAAACTACAATGTAATACATAGATTTTACATTTATTTAATACTTGAATTGCACAATTAAATAATTAAATGTGCAATTTAATAAATAAAACAAATTGAAAATATATATATTTAATTATTAAACATTATAGAAAAAATAATTTTTATATAGGTGTATAAATCTACGCAAAATAAAAACATTTTCTCTAATTTTAGAGGAGTGCCAGTCTACTACAGGGTAATTGTTGCCGTTACAGGCTGAAATTATTTGGAATCTCTGATGAAGCAAAAACATATCTAAAAGATGTAGGAGACCTGTCCACAAGGGTGAGAAATTAAAGATCACATCTGTAAATAAACACTTTTTATTTAGAGGAATAGGAGAGATCTTAATTTTTCTTCTTAAATGGACAGAAATTAAAAATTAAAAAAATCAAGCAGGATATGTCTTCAGCATGCTTTGTTTTAATCATTTTCAAAAAACTGAAAGAAAGCAATATTTTTAGGAAATTGTATATGCTTGGCAGCAACATTCAAAAGTTAAAATTTCTGCAGAAATTAATATACTAGAACAATCAGGTTGTTAATCACAAAGTTCTTTTTTTTTTTTATAAACAATATTGAGAAGAAGTTAATTGCTGGCCGGGTCTCAATGTTTAATTAATCATTAAGGAACTCTGTGATTGCAGTCGTGTTTTAATGATGAGCAAATTATTCATATCATAATATACTCTCAAGTTAGACAAGTAAATCAAATCAAATCATCACATTTATGTGTTAAAAGTTTCCCCTATGGTGAAATCAAACACTGTGCAGAGAATTAAGCACAATCTCAGTGAGGCAAAGGAGGGAAAACTGTCCGGTCAGCCCAGAGATGGAGAAAACACAGCAACTCATTTAAATATAGGAAAAACCTTGATAAACGAAGTAGATAACCGAGTTTTATAAATATACGGTTAATTTAGGACACAGAAAGCATAATATGTCCATTTTTAATCACAGCCTTGACCAATCTGTTCAACAAGCTATGAATCATGGATGGGGTGGACCATGAAGAGTACACTGGACCTATTATTTAAATCAGAGGAAAGAAGGACACATTCTCCGGCCGCATTTGAAGGACCCTTAAAGGAGTCTTTACATTTGGAGAGGTTGAAGACATAATAGGCCTAAAAATGTAGCTTGTGGTTGATGTAGAGCCTGAATTTAGACCCAGGAAATGAATAAATTTTCTTTTTTTTCCTTCCTTTTCCCTTTTTTGCCATAAATATCTCAGAATTTCAGGACAATTTTATTAAAAGTCTTATTCTGAGGAAACTGCAGAACATCTAATTTTGATGTTCTTCTGTTTACGATCCATCTTAAACTCAGGGAACACATTTTTTCTCTTAACCTCGTTGAACCATCAATACAAATGAGTGCACCTCCTCATCAAAAGTTGAAATTTTAATCTTTAACAATCTCAACTCCTTTTTGCTCACAGTGTGATCTAAACATCAAATGACTATTAATCAGTTTCCGGAAAACAAGAGGCATTAAAACAATCCCAGCTTGCACCAGAGTAGATGTAATTTCAAATAAAATATACTAGTTAACCTTAATATTAACAGTTATATCGGATTGCCCTGTGAGTCTTCCTCAGCAGAGTTCAATCATCTAACTACACATTATTTCCCAAGTAGGTAAATCATAGCCAACTTACAGGACATTTAGAGCCTCCATAAATAGTTTTTCAAAGTAATGTGAAACTTCCTTTTAGGAAATGGAAAACCTCTTAGCCAAGAAACAAATTCCAGCATCAAACATTAGCTCACAATCAAGTTAAGTTGTCTAATGTGTTTGCTATATATTTCAGATGGCCACATCTATACACTGTTGTAGTTAGGAAGGTTGCTTTGGCCTGTAAACCCTTTAGTCTCCCTCCAGGCTTCAGAGTAATCATCCAGTAAATGAGGCGTGCCAACTGAGCACACTGGGGTGCAGACTCCTCATTTACTGTACATGCAAAGATGCAATGTCAAGGTGCGCCTGACATATAAGTGAGTTATATCATATAAGCTCGGTTGCTCCCCTGAGCAGCTGCCTGTATGGCCTATTTAAAAAAATAATAATCACAAAATCAATTTATGGATCCAAATTTAGAGGTAGCTAATCTCTGCAGTAGTTGTTGTTTAGGGATATGTGATGTAAAAATAGGGAGGAATATGTGTAGATGAAACACCTGTGTAACATTGAGGTTCTTCACTGTGCTGTCAAATGATGACATCTTTTTGTAAAGCAGTATATTGAATCTGAAGGGTTCATGACAGGAGCCGCGTGTTGGCTCTCTCTACGCCGCCGATTGTTGCTGCAGAGAAATGTGTGTTTCACATTCCAGAGACAAACATGTTTCTGTCAAACTTTGAGAAGAAAAGAACAAAACAAGTGATGGATAAAGGATAAAGCAGGGAAAAGACTTTTAAAGAATAAATACTGGAATTGCTCTGCATTTCAATGGGATTCAGAGAACACAGGTTTCCTTAGTAACACAGATCTATAGGCAAAGATAACTGTCAATAAAACATGTCTACATTTTTAAATGTAAATCAATATATTTAATAAATTCAAATATGTATTTGCTCCTTGTTTTGAAAGCATGTGACATCCGATGTTCCATCTCTGAGAAAACAAGTTTAGAAATGATAAATAGTCGTTAAAAGTAGATATCAGAGGGCGTGCAGGTGGCGCAGTGTTTAGCACGCATTGGGGTTTAACCCATGTCGCACGCATTGAGGCCTTATTCCTCGACGCGGGCGACCCGGGTTGTGGTCCTTTGCCGTATGTCTCTCCCTCTCTCTCATACCCCCTTTCCTGTCAGTCTACTGTCAGAAAAACTAAGGAATAACAAAGTTACATGAAAATTACAAATGTACATGTAGAAATCAGAAATCTACAAGTAGCAAAAAGGAAATGTATGAGAACAAATCACAAATAAACAAATTACACACTATGAGTACGAAATAAATATTTACGAGTACAGAGGACAAATTCACATGTAGGATAACAAATTTATAAATCACAAGTTTACAAGTAAAATTTGTGATTCATTATTTTGAATCAGTATTTAAATTTCACTTATATTTTTGAAAGTTAACTTCTAAACTTGTATTCTCACAGATGAAAGATTGGTCACAAATGACAACAAAGAGCAAATACAAATCTTAAATTTATACTAGTTTTTTCACAATTTTTGGCACACATACGTTTTTATTGACAGTTGTTTTACCCATACAGATCCAACACCATACTTGTAAGTATTTACATATTCCTCCTTTGTTTCATGGCTAACTCACCTAGAATTTTTGTTAAAAAAAATAAAATCCTAGTCTGATCCTTTTAAAACTCACAGAGCATTTTTAATTCTGCCGCATTAGAGATATTTCAAGGATTAACAGCCTATATTAGGTCATTATAAGGGAACTCAATTCAGCTTCAGTCCAAACTTTGAATAGGCCACTTCATAACCTTTATTTAGTTATTTTATCCCAATTCAGGTCTGGACTTCTTGGTAATCTTTAGATTGTTCTACAGGCTGCATAACCCCAGATGAGCTTGAACTGAAGCTAGCAAACCAATGGCCAGACATTTTCCTGGATTTTCACCAGAAGAGTAGAAAAACACCCTCAGACCATCAAAATATCCCAACCCTGTTTGTCATTAAAAAAACAAAGGTTTATGTCAGATGTTTCAACACAAAAACTCTCTATGTTCCTCAGCTTTTTGTCTATTCAGGTCACAGATTTGTTTACCAAAAGTACTCAAAGTGTATCCAGATGTTTTGGCTTTTCTAGGGTTTTTTGTTAGGCAATAGTTTTGGCCTTGAAGGCCTCAACATTTCCAATAGCTGAATCCTGAACAGGTTACCTAATGAGACCATTGAAGCCTGCAGAGCTTTAGAAGATGTGGGTCATTATGTGACCCTCTGGATGAATCATCCAGGAGGTCATGTCTCTCTTATTGAAGCTTTGGTATATTAGCCACTCATAAGGTAGGTTCACCACGGTCCAAGTTATCTATTTGCAAATAACAACTCTTAATGTTGGTTTCTATGGAGTTCTAAAAGATTAGACATGGGTTTATAAGCTTAAAGACTAAAATATGTAATATGTTTTTCATCAGTTATTGGGCTTTGGTGTGTAGCACAACCTGAGATCTTCTAGCCTAAATTCTCTCAGGCCAAAAAAAACTTTTATTTAGGTGATTTTTTTTATTGTGCAAGTTAAGAAGTAAACTCCTAATTCATGATTAAACACCAAACAAAGACTATAAGGACCCCTCCATAAATAGTTCAAAATCTAAAAACATCCTCCTTCTTCCACAGTTCATCTTTCGCTGAAGTCAAGATCAGTTTTATGATCCATAATCACTTAAGTGTGACTAAATAGCAAGAAAGGAAGACATCAGTAAAGGGTCAATGCTTTTCACGGCATTGTGTTTTTTATTTAAGGAATAAATGAGAGCTTTCAGGTAAAAACAGCGTTAATACGAAAAGGATAAAAGCAGCTTTTTGGATTTGTAAAGGCTGCAGACTCTTCATTCAGTCTAACTATAAATTGCCTGCCTCTGCAGCAACAAGCCTCCAAAAGAGCAGCACAAGCTGTTTTGTCTGAGGGCAATTACCTCCGCTCGCCTACTTCTGGCCGATAATAAGTATAGCCAGCTGCTGCGGTGGGTTATGAGGCACACAGTTGGCACCTCTGCAGGTTCATTGCTGTTCAGAGGCTGAGCAGAGAGCCACCTTGAATAACTATTAAGTGCAGCTGGAAATGCAAAACAAATATGATTCAAAGAAAAGCATTTAAAACTTTAAATTTACCAAAGACGGTATATCTTAAAAGTTGATCACCACAAAACACCCGCTATCATTGTTAAACGTGTTTAAGTGAGGAATGCTGTCAGCCAGTTTGCATCATCATGTCGGCAGCTCCCAGGAGGAATGGCTCAACTGTTGCCATGGAGACCAGCATGGCCATTAAAGCAATCTATAGATGAGGACGGTAATGGTAGCTAGTACAGCCTAAAAAGAGACACTCCTACAGCTTTTTGTCCTACTTTTGTTCGCAAACACATATAAACTACATTCTTCATAAAGTTTAAAGTATCTTCCTCCTGATTTTATTCATCAAAAGCATCCCTAAAAGACACACCAATGAGACAAAACACTTCTACACAATTCAAACAACTTTTGAAGGTCATAGAGTAAGAAAGAAAGGAAAAAGCAACACATTTGGAAAGCAATTAATTAGCTCCTAGAATCTGTTTTACAAAAACTGTGTTTTATAGATAACGTTAATTAAATCTAATTGTCAGGTACTGAAAATGAGAATATTTATTTGTGGAAGAAGCAAGAATAGACCAAACATCAAAAAGCATCTTCTGTCGGAAGTTGCTACTGAAGAAAACAATTGTTTGGCATTTTGAGTTTCAGAGAGGTGCTTTCAATACAAACTCAGAAGGCTTATAAAAATAAAATTTATTAAATATGTATTCAGCTGTTTATTTTTCACAACAGGAAAGTAGTGGGAACAGATTTGAGCAAATTAGAGCAAAGTTGCTCTGTTCAATCCCGTTCCATCTGTCCATGCAAAGCTGGCAAAGGTAATGTTTGCATTATTTGAAAAGTTTAGCAAAGGTTCAACATCCTATAAGAAATGCACAAAAAGACTGCTAATTCTAGGAGTGTTAACTCTGCTGAGCTAGCTCTTTATGCTAAACGTGTATTTAAGATGCTGAAGATTGCTCAACTTTATGATTTTAATGACTATTCTCTTTATGATATATCTGCCCCTGAAAAATAATTGATGATCAACGGCAACAAAAAAGCTTCTTAAAGCTCAAATACGGTTCAACTAAACAACAATCTAACACCCAGATGTATAAATCAAGCCTTTTTACCTTTGGGTTATTTTGTCCGGGACAGCTGTTCTTGATTTTTAAATAATCTTTTCTATAAAGTAAATACATAAGTCAAGCAGAACCTTTACATTTCCAATTTTTTTAGGGATATAAAGATAAATATAATTTTTATCTAAATATAAAAAAATTATTTTTTGGACAACTAGATTTATAATTCATTCACAAAGAAGGAAAACTATTTTATTGTCACTTAAATGTCTGGAAGAGAAGCTGGAAACTGATTAATTTGGTATTAGCAGCTATGATGTGTTTTAAAATCGGTGATTAGAGATGCACTTTTTATTGTTGAATTTCTGGTTTGATGAATTGAATTGATGTTGAATTTCCAGTGTGTATTTTTATTATGCTGTGATTCCTTAGCAATGTTTCTAAATAAAGAAGTTTTTGTGTTATTTAATCACATTAAAGTAACATCAAGTAGTTATTATTGAAGACTAAAAAATAAAAATGCTAAGCTTTTTAGATTAACTTCATGACATTTTATTTTCTCTGAATTTTTGTTTCAATATTACTGATAGCATTGTTTTAAATTGTTGTAAAGATTGTTTGTTTTCCTGGCTCTATCACATTATTTCCAAACTGTCTTTGTCATAACTTTACTAATTTGTCAGCTTAATCAGATGCCCCTTTCAATAGTTGTTCTCTTCTTTTTATAAAAACAAATTATACAGAAGAAGAGAGAAAATGTTTAGCTTCTGTGTTTTTTAAGCAGCAATTGGACCTAGATATATAAAAACAGCTACTGGGGATTATTCTTATTGACTAAAAAACACAAATATGGTTAAACTGAAAACATGCAAAATCAATAATTGAAGCAAAATAAGAATGGTTCATTATTTTATAAATAGCATAGGCAGAAAAACAGTTAAAAGGTGTTTTTAACAGTAACCACAAAAAAAAAATCTGATCCCATGAAATACAAAAATGGGCAGGCCATCAGGTTAGAATTAATCAAAACAAAAAAGAAGTAAAGGTGAACATTTGTCCTTTTCACCCCTCGCCCCCAACCCCACCCCCGGCTCCAGCCACGTCTCACACCACAGCTGGTCAGGTGGAGACATCTGAGCTGCGAGGGTTTGGATGCCATTAAAGTTTAACAAGGCAGCAGGTATGATGGAAAAAAGGTGAGACACTTTGTCAGACAGCTGTTCTAGTTGTAGTGGAAAAGTAAGTCAAAAAGTTAAAGGTAAATCCCAGCGAATTATATTGTCATTACAAAAGGGAATTATTTCGGTATTTTGGTACAAGTAGTGAAACTACTACAGATGCATAACATAATTCACAAAAAAACATGGTTTATTAATAAATAAAAAAATCTATGAAATGAACACAGTTGTTTTTCAACCATGCTTCAAGAAGATGGTTTGAAAAATAAACTCATGAAAGAGGCCTGGATAAAAACAGTACCCCAATAAAAGACTAACCTGACTCTGCCAGATGGATTTGCTCCGCATATCCATCTGGAAACCTTCCGTAGAAGTAATTTTGGGAAGGG